>NC_088371.1:36264008-36269008 GCF_034508935.2 Berghia stephanieae | reverse complement strand
CTGCACCAGATTGATTTGGCACGGATATTTAGAAAGCGAACATTTTTTAAAACGATAAATCCATTCATAGTTGATGGAAAGTCTCTTCTGATATTTAAAAAAAAATTAATTCAAACTTCATTCAGACTTGACCCCGGGGTCATATTATTGTCTGTTTTGGGGCGAGTCTATAGGTATAGATAGTATGAAGGTGACGTCACTCAGGTCTGTGTTATTCTTTTTTGCCATCCGCCTTTATGGGTAATTCTCGCTGAATTGTATTATCCGGACTCTAAAAATTCATGGTTACCTACACACAGTTTTGTGTGTTGGCCCGTTTATACTTCCGGATGGCAATGTTGTGAGCTTCTTAGCCAAGCGCATACTATCTATAGATAATATGCGCTTGGCTAAGAAGTTCACAACATTGCCATCCGGAAGTGTAACGGACCAACACAACCATGAACTTTTATAGTCTGGATAATACAGTTTAGTGAGAATTACTCATAAAAGTGGATGGCAAAAAACAAGAACAAAGACCTGAGTGATGTCACCTTCGGTCTCTCTATACGTATATTGTTGCATTGCGTTTAGCAAAACAAAAACAAAAAAATCCGCCAGCGGATTTAACGCACCAACACACAAAACTATGTGTAACCTTAATCGTTTTATAGTCTGATTAATACAATTTAGTGAGACCTACTCAAAAAATAAAAATGGCAGGCTAAAAACAATAACAAAGAGGCGAGTGACGTCAAATATGTTCCATCTATATCTATTTTTTTTAATGGATAGTATGCCCCGGGCTAAGAAACTCACAACATTACCATCCGAAAGTATAACTGACCAACACACAAAACTCTGTGTAAACGTGAACGTTTATAGTCAGGTTGATACAGTTTAGTGAGAATTACTCATAAACGCGGATGGCAAAAAGCAATAACAAAAACATGATTGACGTCAACTTCATTCTATCTATAGAAAGTATGCGCTTGGCTAAGAAGCTCATAACATTGCCATCAGGAAGTATAACGGACCAACACACAAAACTGTGTGTATCCATGAACGTTTTATAGTCAGGTTAATACAGTTTAGTGAGGATTACTCATAAACGCGGATGGCAAAAAACAATAACAAAGACCTGAGTAACGTCATCTTCGAACTATCTATAGGTATAAATAGTATGAAGTTGACGTCACCCGGGTCTTTGTCATTGTTTTTTTTGCCATCTGCATTTATGAGTAATTCTCACTAAACTCTTTTATCCAGACTATAAACGTTCAAGGTTACACATAGTTTTGTGTGTTGGCCCGTTATACTTCCGGATAATATGCGCTTGGCTAAGAACAAAGAGGCGAGTGACGTCAAATATGTTCCACCTATATCTTTTTTTTAAATATAAACAAAACCGTTGTCTCAAATGGGGAATGAATATGCCGACGTGAACCTGGTGACAAGGGATGTCTCCATAGCTCAGTTAGCAAGCAGAGCACGCGGCGCTTCGCACGCTAAACGGACAATAGCAATCGCTTGCTACCCTTTGGATAGGACGCTAGTCTATCGCAAATGACTTTTCGTCAAATCTAACAGACCCAGCTACCCATTCATTCACTGCTGGGTGGACAGGGGTGGGGGGGGGGGGTTCAGAAAAAGACAAAAAAAAAAAAAACAAAAAAAAAAAACAACAAAAAAACTCGACTACACCCGGCATCGATCTCGGTCCCTTTGCGTTGTGAAGCGAGTGCTCTACCAAGTGAGCTATCGGGACCCCCTGCCAAACAAAAGGGGTATAACTATAGATAGTATGCGCTTGGCTAAGATACTTATAACATTGCCATCCGGAAGTATAACGGACCAACACACAAAACTCTGTGTAACCATGAACTTCTATAGTTTGGATACTACAGTTAAGTGAGAATTACTCATAAGGGTGGATGGCAAAAAAACAATAACAAAGGCCTGAGTGACGTCATCTTCGTTCTATCTAGAGATAGAATGCGATTGGCCAAGGAGTTCACAACATTGCCATCCGGAAGTACAACGGACCAACACACAAACTCTGTGTAACCATGAACTTTTATAGTCTGGTTAATACAGTTTAGTGAGAACAACTCACAAACGCGGATGGCAAAAACAATAACAAAAGCCTGAGTGACGTCATCTGCATACTATCTATAACAATTTCTTTCTGTCGAGAGGTTGTCGTTACTATCGTTCCTATTGTAAAGTGTTATTTTTTTGTTTGTTATTTGTTTGGTTTTTTTTGTTTTGTTTTTTTTTAATTTTACACAACCGGACTTGGGGTTGAGCTATCAACAATCATTAATCAGCATTCTTGCTCTAAACAATTGCAGGTGCGATTAAAATCATCGTTCCACCTTAGTTCACCCCCCCCCCCTCTCCTCCTCCACCTCCTCCATTCTGAGTCATAATGAGATTACTCATAATTAAACCCAAGCGAATACACACACGCCAACAGTCACGCCAACGCGCGCACACACACACACACACACACACACACATAGTATGCAGATGACGTCACTCAGGCCTTTGTTATTGTTTTTGCCATCCGCGTTTGTGAGTTGTTCTCACTAAACTGTATTAACCAGACTATAAAAGTTCATGGTTACACAGAGTTTGTGTGTTGGTCCGTTATACTTCCGGATGGCAATGTTGTGAACTCCTTGGCCAAGCGCATTCTATCTATACACAGTCACGCCAACGCGCGCGCACACACACACACACACAGACACATATATATACACACACAACACACGAACAAACACCAAAAAAACAAAACAAAAAAAATGACAGGAAGGTGAAATTATAATATTTAATAACAAAGGGGCAGCGTGGCTCAGCGGTACGTACGGTCTTTGCTGCGTACCCGAAAGGTACCGAGTTTCGATCACCTGACGTCGCTGCGCTGTGTGGCCTTGAGCAAGTCACCTCGCCCTAGCTCAATTTGCGGCGCTGCACTGTGGCTGACGCCTGGGTTATTCGGGTCTTCCCTTGGAATGGACCCTAGAGACAAATTTCCCCTATGGGGAAGACACAGTAAGTACCTCCCTGCCCACTATGGGAGGCCAGATCATCATCATCATCATCATCATCATCATCATCATCATCATCATCATCATGATCGTCGTTTTGACAATAAATTCAATGTTTGACATCTGATCCCACTCCGACACAAAACCCGACCCGTCTTTGAGGCGCCGGGACACAAAAAGTGTTTCAGTCTCATTTCCTAGAACTCGTTCATTTCAAATTCCTCAAAAAGCTACATAGGTCTAAATGTTATTCAACTCCGATCTTTTTCCTATTCGCAAAACCGACGGCGTTGAAAGAATAAGCATTTCCACGCTCTAGAAGAGTTGAAACAAATTCGCAGAATAATAACTTAATATAAGATAATATAAGATAACATAACACAACATAACACGACACGAGGCTTAACTCACTCAATCCTAGAGATTGTTGCTACTTTTCAAAATAAGAAGAAAAAAAAATGAATTAAAAATGAGCATGTACATAGTAGATAGTCTTATTCAACTACCATTAACATGTAAAAACCAAAAACATTAGCTTTGATACTACGCCTATAATTTGTCTCAGAAAAAAATGTAATAAACAGGCATGGGGTGTAAAAGTAACCCCGGGTAAACTACGGATATAGATAGTATGCGCTTGGCTAGGAAGCTCATAACATTGCCATCCGGAAGTATAACGGACCAACACACAAACTCTGTGTAACCATGAACTGTTATAGTCTGGTTAATACAGTTTAGTGAGAACAACTCACAAACGCGGATGGCAAAAACAATAACAAAGGCCTGAGTGACGTCATCTTCGAACTATCTATAGATAGTTCGAAATGACGTCACTCAGGTCTTTGTTATTGTTTTTTGCCATCCGCGTTTATGAGTAATGCTCACTGAACTGTATTAACCTGACTATAAACGTTCATGAATACACACAGGTTTGTGTGTTGGTCCGTTATACTTCCGGATGGCAATGTTATGAGCTTCTTAGCCAAGCGCATACTATCTATAGTCGATGTTAGGGTTGAGTGAGTTAATTTAGGACTGTGGCCTTTACATGCCTTTGATTTGAAAGCTACAAACTGATTTATCAATAATAATATCATCAATGAATCATGAACTCACTCAACCCTAACACCGACTATATCAGTAGTTGTTTACCCAGGTCACTTTAACCCCATGCCTATATTATATTTATTTCATTTTTCTGAGACAAAATAAAGGAGAAGTATCAAAGCTAATGTTTTTAGTTTTTGTATGTTACTGATAGTTGAATAAAACTATCTATGGATGTACATGCTCATTTTTAATAAAGAAGAGGAAGAAGAAGAAGAAGAAGAAGAAGAAGAAGAAGAAGAAGAAGAAGAAGAAGAAGAAGAAGAAGAAGAAGAAGAAGAAGAAGAAGAAGAAGAAGAAGAAGAAGAAAAAGAAGAAGAAGAAGAAGAAGAAGAAGTAGAAGAAGAAGAAGAAGAAGAAGAAGAAGAAGAAGAAGAAGAAGAAGAAGAAGAAGAAGAAGAAGAAGAAGAAGAAGAAGAAGAAGAAGAAGAAGAAGAAGAAGAAGAAGAAGAAGAAGAAGAAGAAGAAGAAGAAGAAAAACAATATATTCCAATTTTGATAAGAAGCAAAAAATCTCTCGGATCGAGTGAGTTAAACCAATGAGTAAGACTGGGCTGATCAAAATCAAAAGGTTTGAAAACAATCCATAGAACATGCATTCTTTGTTTCCAATCTAATAATAATATTCCGTACTTGAATGGTACGAAACGTCCAAGTTTGTTTATTTTTGTCTAACATTAGTATTACAATTACATACATCTGGATAAGTAAAGTTTAAATCTATCTCCCTTTGTAAACGTTACGGTAGAAAGAGCAAAGAATTATTGTGATGAATCAATATTAGTCTATCAATCATGTGTATCAATCTATAAATCAAATGTGTATTCTTCTGTACTATAGACCAGGGGAGATCCAAATAAT
>NC_088371.1:36262692-36263908 GCF_034508935.2 Berghia stephanieae | reverse complement strand
TGATGATGAGGAGGAGGAGGAGGAGTAGGAGGAAGAGGAGTAGGGGGAGGAGGGGGAAGAGGAGGAATAGGAAGATGAGGAGAAGCGTGATGATGATGATGATGATGATGGTGTTGATGATGATGATGATGATGATGATGATGATGACGAATATCACTACCACAACATTCATTATTGTGCGCGTTCTGTAACCAAATATGTGACCCATCGCCCCAAAATGGTACAATGTCGGAATGAATAAGATGTCAAGGATGAGCGATATTACAGTCTAGTTAACTGTCGTACTCAGGAAAGACACGTATTTCAAAATTTGGCCAAAAAACTCGTCCTTCGAAATAATTGAACCCTCGCCTTGGCAAAATCTCTCAAACCTGGGACTTCAATCAAGACTTCGCGAGGTCCCAGAAATGCGTTACTGAGGCCCTGAAACTGTTGCGGTGGAAAACACTGGAAAGTAGGCGGAAAGAAATACGCCTCCAACTTATACACAGAACAGTACATTCCACCAAAGCAGCAGTAACTCTACCACAACACTGTACACCCACAAGAAATTATCATAGTAGTAAGTTCACAACCCCAACACACGGAACCTACATATGTAGAAACAGTTTCTTCCCAAGAACCATCAAGGAATGGAACACTCTTCTCCCCATCAGAAATCCTAGATTTTACCAACAACAACAAATTTGGTCAACTACTATTAAACATTTATCTTTGTTTGTTTGTTTGTTTTTAAGTGTTTTACGGCGCTTGCAACACATTTAGGTTATATCAGCGCCCGTAAAAAGGAAGAAAATGGGATAGTAAAAAGTTCTAGAATTACAAATAAAGCACCCAAGAAAAAGTAAGATATAGGGGAATTGGGAACAAATAGGGATCAGATGTAGATTCCAAGAGCAAACCATCAATGTACTTAGTTTGAGATCACCTATAAGTCTCATCCGGACACAAGCACAAAATCCAACAAAGAGGAATACACTCAAATGCTTACATTAAACATTAAAAATAACAAATATAATAATACATAAGAGAGATGATTTACAAGGAAAAAAATATCATCTCCCAAAACAATAACTATGCATTTGACTGTTTCCCTTCCCGCCAGGACTCCGACGAGCGCCAAGAAAAAAACAAGTAATCTCATTCCAAGACAAAGACAGAAAGCATGTTGGATAACAGATATAAGGCGATAGAAGACACAGTATGTACCTCTTCA
>NC_088371.1:36235443-36257593 GCF_034508935.2 Berghia stephanieae | reverse complement strand
AGACAGAAGATAGAAGAAGATAGATAGATAGACAGAAGACAGATAGATAACAGATAGATAGATAGATAGATAGATAGATAGATAGATAGATAGATAGATAGATAGATAGATAGATAGATAGATAGATAGAAAAATAGACAGGTAGACAGACAGACAGACAGATAGATAGAAAGATAGACAGATAGAAGATAGAAGAAGAAGATAGATAGATAGATGAAGAAATAGAGAGAGAGAGAGAGAGGAAGACGAGTGAAGAGATAGGCAGAAGATGATATGAGAGAGAGAAGAGAGGTAGAGGAGGAGGGGGGAGAGGAGAGAGAATGATAAAGAGGGAGGAGAGAGATAAGATAGTTCGAAGATGACGTCATCAGGCTATGTTGGCAAGGAGTTCACAACATTGCCATCGAAGTATAGTAGTATGCAGATGACGTCACTCAGGCCTTGTTATTGTTTTTGCCATCCGCGTTTGTGAGTTGTTCTCACTAAACTGTATTAACCAGCCTATAAAAGTTCATGGTTACACAGAGTTTGTGTGTTGGTCCGTTATACTTCCGGATGGCAATGTTGTGAACTCCTTGGCCAAGCGCATTCTATCTATATAAAGGTGATTCGTGATCAGGACAAAAAGGATACCCCCCCCCCCCCCCCCCCCCCCAAATCACAATTTACTTTACCCCAAACGCTAAGACAAGTATTTTCGAATGGGCATGACCTTTATTACATTTCCATGAACTCGAGGTCATTGGTCACATTGCAAAATGTGCTCAAAGTGACCTACATAGTGAAAAGTGTTCACAGCTTTTGAAATATCTAACATCACGATTGATCATTTTGTTCAGCTGACACATGGGTATATTTATAACTTTCATAAACAAAGCAGCGTGTTTACATTTGTTAAGAAATATCCAATCGTTGGACAGCAACAAATCACGTGATTAATGACTTGGTTGGACGAAAACATGAATACGGATCGCTCCCATTTAGTGAGTAGTGAGTTTCATTCACTCCAATAAATCATCAAGCCCATTCAGAAAATATGTCTATGTCCATGTCCATGTGACTGGTAGATAGAACGAAGATGACGTCACTGAGGCCTTTGTTATTGGTTTTCCGGGTTTTTTTGTTTTTTTCTCATTCATATTTGTGAGTAATTCGCACTAAATTGTATTAACCAGACTGTACCGTTAACGTATTGGTATGTTAGATCTGAAATGTAGAACAAGCCAAGTGAGTATTTTACTAAAACACATACCATTAACAGTTTGTATCGTCTCTCTCTCTCTCTCTCTCTCTCTCTCTCTCTCTCTCTCTGTTTTCTCTCTATCTCTCTCTTTCTCTCTCTTTGTTTTCTCTCTATCTCTCTCCCCCCCCCCCCCCCACCCCCCCCCCCCCCATCCATCTATCTATCTATCCCGTCACAGGGCGTTGTCTCACTCATTCCCAACAATTCTAACCCCAATGTCATCCTAGCCCTTCCATCATCAACTCTCTCTACTCTATCTGACTATTTATCTATATCTACCCATGACTCTATTCCTAACTCTATCTATATTATATCTCTATATCGATCCCTAACTAACGATCCATCCGTCTATCAACCCCCCCCCCCCCTCTCTCTCTCTCTCTCTCTCTCTCTCTCTCTCTCTCACACATACACACACACATACTCTCTCTCTCTCTCTCTCTCTCTCTCTCTCTCTCTCTCTCTCTTTCGGACATCGAAAGTGCCAGACGAGAGTTTTTGCCAAGATGAGGGTCTCTCTCTCTCTCTCTCTCTCTCTCTCTCTCTCTCTCTCTCTCTCTCTCTCTCTCTCTCTCTCTCTTTTCGGACTTCGAAAGTGCCAGATTTGAGCGTTTTTTTTGTTGCCAAGATGAGGGTCATATAAATCGATTACTATTTGAAGGACGAGTTTCTGGCCAAATTATATTTTTTTAAAAACATTTTTTCTTCTAGATTTCGGCAGTTAACTAGACAGGCTGCTCTTGTTGACAAGTCGGGGATTGTCGCAGTCCATCTTTCGATATGCGAGTGAGGTAGTGAAGAACTTACAAAAAAAAAAAAAAATAAGAATATAAAAAAACAATAAAAAATAAAAAATAATAATAAATAAAAAAAAAATTATAAAATGAAAATGTGTTGTTTTAATAAACATTTTCTGGCCAAAAATTATTATTTAATGTTTTATGGCCAACATTAACAAAATAAAAATAAATAAATAAATAAATTATATAATATATATATATATATATATATATATATATATATATATATATATATATTATATATATATATATATATAATTATTGATATAAAAAGTGTTGTTTATAGTGAACATAATTTTCTTGGAAAAACGATTTTTAAAAAAAGTAATTTACGTAATGTCTTATGGCCAAAATTGGAAGAATAAAAATATGTTTGTTTTCAAATCACTTTTTTTTTTAAATCGTCTCGTTTTGGGTTTTTGTTTTGTTGTTGTTGTTTTTTAAATCTTGTTTGTTTGTTTAAAATATTCTGGAAAAAAAATAGAAATAAGTCGTTTTCTTAAAACGTTTTCTGGACATAATGAAAGGAAAAAAAAAAAAGAAGAAGAAGAAAAAGAAAAAAAAAAGTCTGTTTTGTCAACGTGTAGGGCGAACCCAAGGACGAGGCAAGTGGAAATCATCATTAAGTAAACAACCCATCACAATGACGTAAGCGATACAATCCAAAAAAAAACTCACGGCGGGTCTTCTCATATTTTCAAGTGAAAACAAACAAATCGGTTGAGAGAATATCTTGGCCCTTTTTAAAAGTCTTTAAGAGGCGGGATTCGAGTTGAAACTAAAACTAAAAGGCAATAAAAGGAACGAAATTGACGTCACTCAGATTATTTGTTATTATTTTTGGTCAGCCATTTTTTTAAAAGAGTAGTAGATGTCGAGTTCTTACCAAGTTGTATTAATCACAATATAAACGTTTAAAGTTACACATAGCTTAGTGTGTTTGTTGGTACGTTGTATCTGACAGGCGGATGTTGTGAGCTTTTAAACTAAACGCATAGAATCAATACAGAATTTACAAAAAATGTTAGAAACGTAACAACAAACAAACAATGGAAATAATACGTGGATTTGTAATAAACACGTGTGTGTGTGTGTGTGTGTGTGTGTGTGTGTGTGTGTGTGTGTGTGTGCGTGCGCGTGTGTGTCTCGAAATTCATAAATGTGAACTGTAGTCTGGATCCACTATTTAAGAGCCCACTATAACAACAACAACAACACCAACAACAACAACAACCAAAACAAACAAACAAAACAAAACCAAAAAAAAAAAAAAAAAAAAAAAAAAACAACCCAAGAAGACTCGAACCCGACGTGTTTTACAAGTCCAAATGTCTTGGTCTCAATCAACGTTGTAATGGAAATACGGTCAAAACACACGTAAAACATTCTCTATTACAACAATGAAATAAAATAATATTGTGTAGCTGAATGTAAGCTTCAATTTAATTACAAAAAACAGATCAAATGGACGTTTCGGGTTTCCCCTTTATCAACACAACAGGGTGAATGAAACACCACCCTGACCAACAGCAACACGTAATCATGCATAACGAGGCAAGACGCTTGTAAGGAGATATTACAGAGACGGCGCTGTGAACGGTCAGGCACTAATTTAACGCCTGAGTAGGGTGAGAGAAAGCGAGTAAATAGCCTTTTCCAATGACTCAACTATGCGCCGAGCGAGGCTAGAACCGCGGACCTTCGTAACCACAAGACCACAGCCGCATAAAAACATAATAATTTTTTATTTTTTTTTCATTAAACTATTATGATTTTTTTTTTTTTGTTTGTTTGTTGCTTTAGGTCTCTTCCAACACAATTGAGGTTATATGAGAGACCGCTGAAACAAAAAAACAAGCAATCTAACAAAAATAGTACAAATGTAAATCAAAATCATAACCTAAAGATATCATAAGCTAAATTATAAATAACCAAGAACAAACAGGCAGAAGATTTACAGAAAAAAAAATATCCCCTGTCAAAAATACAATCACAAACTAAAGAAGCAGGATAGGCTAGTAAAGAGAAGAAGAAACGACATCACTATCGGATCGTACACCCATGCGAACATCATAGGTATATGATTCAAGGGTGATGCTCCCATCCAACCACCCGCTATTATGATTTGATTCTCATGAAAAAAAGTACAATATGGGAGAAAAACCATACAACTACACTCTAACAAAGGTGAAAAAGCTAAGATACAAATATGCTTATTTATTTTGTGGTACAGCTGGCAGCTCTGCGAATCATATCGCTGTTAATATCTCTCTTTAAGACTGATGTTATATTCAGATAAATCAAGGGGGAAATGCAATGACTGTTTTAATGATTACAATCGTGACGTAAAAGGGTTAATGTATTATTTTCTTTAATCTAATAATAATAATAATAATAATAATAATAATAATAATAATAATAATAATAATAATAATAATAATAATAATAATAACAATAACAATAATAATAATAAAATAATAAAATAATATTAATAATAATAATAATAATAATAATAATAATAATAATAATAATAATAATAATAATAATAATAATATATAATAATAATATAATATAATAATAATAATAATAATAATAATAATAATAATAATAATAATAATAATAATAATAATAATAATAATAAAATAATAATAATAACAATATAATAATAATAATAATAATAATAATAATAATAATAATAATAATAATAATAATAATAATAATAATAATAATAATAATAATAATAATAATAATAATAATATTTTTAAAAATCAATAATAATGATAACATAGATCAAGACGAATCTTTTGAGCCATCAACGATCAAAATAGTTACGGTAATTAAGTCAGAAGGTGCGCATAAATGAATCTGGCACCAGAGTAGTAGAAGTAGTCGTAGTAGTAGTAGTAGTAGTAGTAGTAGTAGTAGTAGTAGTAGTAGTAGTAGTAGTAGTAGTAGTAGTAGTAGTAGTAGTAGTAGTAGTAGTAGTAGTAGTAGTAGTAGTAGTAGTAGTAGTAGTAGTAGTAGTATGTAGTAGTAGTAGTAGTAGTAGTAGTAGTAGTAGAAGTAGTAGTAAGTAGTAGTAGTAGTAGTAGTAGTAGTAGTAGTAGTAGTAGTAGTAGTAGTAGTAGTAGTTAGTAGTAGTAGTGTGTAGTAGTAGTAGTTAGTAGTATGTAGTAGTAGTAGTAGTAGTAGTAGTAGTAGTAGTAGTAGTAGTAGTAGTAGTAGTAGTAGTAGTAGTAGTAGTAGTAGTAGTAGTAGTATGTAGTAGTAGTAGTAGTAGTAGTAGTAGTAGTAGTAGTAGTAGTAGTAGTAGTAGTAGTAGTAGTAGTAGTAGTAGTAGTAGTAGTAGTATGTAGTAGTAGTAGTAGTAGTAGTAGTAGTAGTAGTAGTAGTATATAGTATAGTAGTAGTAGTGTAGTAGTAGTAGTAGTAGTAGTAGTGTAGAGTAGTAGTAGTAGTAGTAGTAGTAGTAGTAGTAGTAGTAGTAGTAGTAGTAGTAGTAGTAGTAGTAGTAGAAGTGGTAGTAGTAGTAGTAGTCGTAGCAGTAGTAACAGCAGTAGCAGTCCTTCGGTGCCATTAGGCCAATGGAGTCGGAGTTTAACCCGGTTTCTAAAGCGTGAAAAGGACAATGAGAATGGAATATGGTGTAAATAAAGGATGCATTGTGAGGCGGCACAATGGGCGTGGCAATCCCGTGGGAAAATGCGCTAAATAAATGTTCCTCTTTATTAATTACCATCATTGCTAATTTTCAATAACTCCATCCCGATCCAAGTAAACAGGAAGCCACGCCCTGCTAGAAAAAGGGCATCTGCTACACTGAATGTACTACGGATATAATTGATAACAACTAATCGCATCTTTAAGTAATCTAAAGAATTCTAACAAAATGCCTTTTAAAAAGTTTGGCTAGAATTTTATATTTTGGTTGTCTCCTTTACAATTTACCGTTCTTTGAAAAAAATAAAAATAATAATAAATATTTTTTTAATATAAATAAATTTGGCCAGTACAAATGTCCCCCGACTTCAAATATCGATGGATTAAAATTAAAATGACCCTCATCTTGTCATAAACTCAAACCTGGGACTTTTTATTTTTGGAAGATTTTCTTGTGAAGCCCCAGTATTTATTTGGAATTTTTGACAAGATGAGGCTCAGTCAGTCAGTTTAACTCACTCAACCCTAACACCGACTATACCGTACCCCTAGTTAAACCAGGTTACTTTTACCCCATGCCTATTTATTTATTACATTTTTTCTGAGACAAATTATAGGCAGCAGCAGCTTCTTATGGTTCACACTATTATGTTATGACGATCGACCCAATCAGCAAAGTCCTGTCCGCATTCGTGCACCGTCGCGAACCCGCCTGGTAGCATCGTCACAACACACCTTTCGACTAGATGCTCTGCCGGTTCGGGTTCTTGCCCACAGCGTGGACATATTGGACAGGAAGTTAGACCCCACTGATGTAACGCACCGGCCGTAAGGCAGCTCCTCGACCGAAGCCGATTCGCAGCTACCCAGTGTCTCCTCTTGGCGCATTATCAAAGCTAATGTTTTTAGTATTTACATGTTAATGATAGTTGAAAAAAACAAAAAAACTATCTCTGTACATGCTCATTTTTAATACATTTTTTCCAATTTTAAAAAAAGGGCAAAAATATCTTGGATTGAGTGAGTCAATCGATCGATATATTATATTTTTCAAGGACGAGTTTTCTGTTCAAATTTTTTTTTTAAACGATATGTTTTCACGGAGTACATCAGTCTTATATAGATAGTATGCGCTTGGCTAAGAAGCTCATAACATTGCCATCCGGAAGTATAACGGACCAAATCACAAAACTATGTGTATCCATGAACGTTTATAGTCAGGATTAATACAGTTCAGTGAGCATTACTCATAAACGCGGATGGCAAAAAAAAACAATAACAAAGACCTGAGTGACGTCATCTTCGAACTATCTCTATCGAATAAAACGAGCCCCAATCCGAAGGTGGTGGGTTCAAGTTCAATCAATCAAGCCACCGTGTAAAATTTAAAAATAAAAAGTTTTAAAAAAGTGTTTTGACGGTGAGTGCATCATCGTCCTATCCAATTCGCGTCGTCTAACGAACGTGTCAACCTTTTCTCAAAGTTCAGATTCATCATAGAATTCTGGAAAAACAACTGGGAGTGATGATGCTGCTACTGTTGCTGCTGCTGCAATGATCGATAGGAAATAAGACATCATCATCGAGCGAGCTGCACCGACCGATCACAAGCATTACCAAGGTCGTCGTGGCCGTCAGTCGTCATCACTGTCGTCGTTGTTATTATCGTCATCATCATCATCAATAACAACAACCACAACAACAACAACAACAACAACAACAACAACACCAGCCGTATTAGAGATAACCCTGTTAACGGATAGGTACTCATTTTACACCTGAGTACGGTGAGAGAATGTGGGTATAGAGCATTTTCCAAGAACTCAACTTAATAGCAGCAAACAAACAGTGATTAGAAATACGGTTGGTGTTGTTGTTGTTGCTGTTGATTATGATGATGAATATGATGATAATAACAACGACGACAATGATGACTGCCGGCCATGGCGACCTTGGTAATGCTTGTGATCGGTGCAGCTCGCTCGATGATGATGTCTTATTTTCTATCGGAAAAAATGTAATATATCGCCTAACAGGCGTCATATCTCGTTCTATAATATGTTACGTGTTGCTGTCGGTTAGTGATTCCTTTGTAAAGCGCTTTGAGAACCATTGGGTAGATATTGCTCTATATAAAAGCTCAAAATTATCTAAATGTCCCATCCAGAGACGCAAGCACAAGATCCAACTAAAGGAAACAAAACTCAAATCAAATGTTTACAAAACATCGTGATCAAAAAGAGAGAGATGATGTTTTTTATTTCTTTTTAAAAATATCAAAAGTTAGAAATTAAGATAACAACAAGAGATGAAGTGAGTAGGAAAGTGCCAGAAGACAATAGAGAATAAAAAGTTTTCGCGGCGGTGATGGGGGTTTTGAACCCGCGACCTTACTGGTACGACAACTCCTGTCCGGTGAGAGCGTGACACTACCGTGCAGGCACCAGTGTGAGATAAAGAACTGAACAAGTGTATAATAATGGTATCACGTCTGACCGGTAATCAGAAAGTCTGAGGTTCGATCCCCAGTGGAGGTAGACTGATTTTTTGTTTTCTTTATTGCTTTATCTGGCACCTTTCATACACACTTTTCAGTTCTTTATAGATAGTATGCGCTTGGCTAAGAAGCTCATAACATTGCCATCCGGAAGTATAACGGACCAACATACAAAACTGTGTGTATCCATGAACGTTTATAGTCAGGTTAATACAGTTAAGTGAGCATTACTCATAAACGCGGATGGCAAAAAACAATAACAAAGACGTCATCTTCGAACTATCTATATTATCTTTTCACTCTAACTCTTATTCCACCCCTACCATTGGAAAACCTTGTCATATATAGTTAGATTTTTTATCGCGGAATGTCTCACTCCTAGTTTTCATTGGATTCGAACGGTTTGTAACTAAGTTAGCACAGCATCTCTCTCTCTCTCTCTCTCTCTCTCTCTCTCTCTCTCTCTCTCTCTCTCTCTCTCTCTCTCTCTCCCTCTCCCTCTCTCTCTCTCTCTCTATCTCTCTCTCCTTTTTCCCCTCTCCCTGTATTGTGTATCTACCTCTAGCTCTCACTGTATCTATGCTATGTATCCCTCCCTTTATATTTCTGACCCCCCCCCCCTCTCTCTCTCTCTCTCTCTCTCTCTCTCTCTCTCTCTCTCTCTCTCCTTTCCCCCCTCTCCCTGTATTGTGTATCTACCTCTAGCTCTCACTGTATCTATGCTATGTATCTCTCCCTTTATATTTCTGACCCCTCTCTCTCTCTCTCTCTCTCTCTCTCTCTCTCTCTCTCTCTCTCTTTCTCTCCCCCCCCCCTTTTTTCCCCTCTCCCTGTATTGTGTATCTACCTCTAGCTCTCACTGTATCTACGCTATGTATCTATCCCTTTATTTTTCTGCCCCCCATCTCTCTCTCTCTCACACACACACACACACACACACACACACACACACACACACACACAAACAAGAACGCACACACACAAAATTTAAAAACACATAATATAAGTGCGTCACTTACATACATACTACACGTGACTACCCTAATAATAAAAAAATAATTAAAAATACAACCCAGCAACCTCCACCGCCCCCACCACCTCTAATCTCTGTCCCTCCATCCCCAGCTTTACCCCCCCCCCCCCCCTCTTAAAACCCTTTCCTTCCCCCCAGTAGCTCGACTTTGCTACTTGTTCGCTCTCACACGCAAACACGCGCAAGCATGCACGCAAAGCAAAGGAATGCACGCGCACTTACTATCGTCCTCTATACGATACACACCATTCTACTCATAGCATCTTCCCGCCACTATTTCATCGTCTGTTCGATCGAAACCTGACAAATCGCATTCATTTTGTTCTTTTCTGTCCTTTAAAAAAAAATTGGCCATAAAATAATTATTTCAAACATCTATCGATTCAAATCTAAATAATAAAACAAAAATGTTTAAAACTCCATCAAAAGCTATGATACATTTAGATACATTTATTTATTTATTGTTTTTTTTTTTTGGCCATAAAATATTTATTTCAAACATCTATCCATTCAAAACTAAATAATATCATAATCCAACCTGAGATGTCTTAATTCCAGAGCTATGAAACATTTATTTATTTATTGTTTTTGGCCATAAAATACTTACTTCAAACACCTATCGATTCAAAACTGAATAACAACAACAACAATAATGATGATAATAATAAAATAATAATAATAATAATAATAATAATAATAATAATAATAATAATAATAATAATAATAATAATAATAATAATAATAATAATAATAACAATAAAAATAATAATAATAATAATAAAGATGATGATGAAGATGATGATGAAGAAGAGAATGAAGAAGAAGAAGATGAAGAAGAAGAAGAAGAAGAAGAAGAAGAAGAAGAAGAAGAAGAAGAAGAAGAAGAAGAAGAAGAAGAAGAAGAAGAAGAAGAAGAAGAAGAAGAAGAAGAAGAAGAAGAAAAGAAGAAGAAGAAGAAGAAGAGAAGAAAAGAAGAAAGAAGAAGAAGAAGAAGAAGAAGAAGAAGAAGAAGAAGAAGAAGAAGAAGAAGAAGAAGAAGAAGAAGAAGAAGAAGAAGAAGAAGAAGAAGAAGAAGAAGAATTCAACCTGAGACTTGGTTCCAAAGCTATTGTTCAATAGGGGGTGGGGGGGGGGAGAGTGAAGGGTGTCATCTCACTGGATCGATATTCATCAATGGGAATAAAGTTACAACTTAGTGGAGCTATAATGTGGACTAGTGGTATGACACTCGCTTTAGAATCGGAAAGTCCTGGGTTCGAGCCTCGCTCGGCGCATAGTTGAGTTCTTGGAAAAGGCTCTGGCGCATAGTTGAGTTCTTGGAAAAGGCTCTATACTCACATTCTCTCAACGCATTCAGGTGTAAGGAGTAACCTGGCCGTTAACAGGTTTCTGTCTGAAAAAATAATAATATTGAAATATCGCCTAACAGGCGTCATGTCTCCTTCTACATTTTACGTGTTGCTGTTAGTCAGGAACCCTTTGCAAAGCGCTTTGAGCACGTTTAGTGGATATTGCTCGATAGATAGTATGCGCTTGGCTATGAATTGCCATCTGGAAGTATAACGGACCAACACACAAAAACTGTGTGTAACCACGATATTTATATTCAGTTTAATACAGTTTAGTGAGAAACACTCATAAACGCGGATGGCAAAAAAAAAAACAAAAAAACAATAACAAAGACCTGATTGACGTCAACTTCATTCTATCTATAAAAAAGCTCAAGTAAACTTTTACTGGCCAAAATAAAATTAAGGTGTTTTAGTCATGTGCGTACATCCATCAGTCTGTTTACACCGAGGCAGACGTCAG
This sequence comes from Berghia stephanieae, assembly GCF_034508935.2. Classification (NCBI taxonomy): domain Eukaryota; kingdom Metazoa; phylum Mollusca; class Gastropoda; order Nudibranchia; family Aeolidiidae; genus Berghia; species Berghia stephanieae. The sequence goes on along the minus strand of NC_088371.1, from coordinate 36,246,548 downwards.
TCAGTCGTCTGCTGGCTGTGTTTGCGCCACTCTTCTCTCACCGATTCGGCCGTCATTTTGCTTTGACGTCACTACAAGATATCGAGTGGTGGTGGTGGAGGTGGAGGAGGAGAAGGAAGAGGGGGGGGGGGGGGGGGGGGGGGGGGGGGGGGGGGGGGGAAGAGGGTAGCGAGGTTGTCAGATTTTTCTCTCCACAAAATGCCAAAATCAGATTTCAGAAACATGCCAAATTTTGGTCTGTAAAAACGCGGAAGGTTTTGTTTTTTGGGGTTGTTTTTTTTTAGCCACACTACCTTATTTTTCTCCTGATAAAATGGGAAGTATAGAAATAAATCTCGATCCTCTTATATCCTGCAGTCGTGGAAATTTCTTTTTGACATGTCTGGGTCCGATTGATAAGCAATAAATCTTGCGACATAAGTGTGTACTTGTCGTTTACACAGGTAAAATCAAGCGTTTGGGGGCAAATTAACACATAAATAAATGAATAAATAGATAAATGCCAAGTTGACCAACCCAATTTTTCTATGCCAAATAGGATTCAATAGTCTGATGTCACGTCCGCCCAGCAACGAGCAGCTTGGTTCTAATCAAAGAAAATCGGCACTTTTTATTCTTCATGCTGGCTAGAACGTTTCACGTGTCATGTGATCAGACTGTGTAAAAGTCAAAACATGATCAGATTTATAATGGGGTTTTTTCCCCCTCTGGATACGCTTTTATGCTCGTAGGAGAAGTATTTCACAAGGGCGTCCGCCATTGTTCCGATAGTTTAGAACCAGTTACTAAGTTACAATGCGTCATTAAGAGGGAAGTGACGTCACGACTGTTGAAGCCTATCGCCATTTAAAAAAAAAAGAAGAAAAAAAAGTATATATATATATATATATATTATATATATATATATATATATATATATATATATATATATATTATATATATATATAAAGAAAGAAAAAGAAAAAGCGTCAGTCCCTTTAATTTGTCGTTCAAGACGCCAATCTGACAACCCTGTTGGATAGCGAGAGAGACAGATCCAACAGGCAGTTAGTACGTAAATAAATATAAATAAAATGCGAACTCAGAAGAGGAGGAGGAGAGTGATTGGGTGAGTGAGTGAGTGAGTGAGTGGATGGTGGATGGAGAGCATAATAATAAAATGAGTGTTTTTGTAATGGAAGCAAGCAGTCAGTGAGAGCAGAGCGGACATCAGGAAAATGGTGGGTGAAGGAAGGAAGGAATGATGGATGGACGATAGCAGGGGTTTCATGACAACTCTCTCTCTCTCTCTCTCTCTCTCACACACACACACACACACACACACTCTGTCTGTCTGTCTCTCTCTCTCTCTCTCTCTCTCTCTCACACACACACACACACTGTCTCTCTCACTCTCACACACACACTCTGTATTTCTATGTCTCTGTCTCTCACTCTCTCTTTCTCTCTCCCTCTCTCGCCGCAGTCATTATTCAACAAACAATTGCAGTAATGGCTAAACTCAGCGACAGGTATTGCACATTAGTATGCGTTTAAGTAAAATAATTATCAATTCTGTCTGTCTGACCCACTGTCGGACACTGAAACCCAAAAAGACTGGCATTTTGACCTCATTATTTGGTCTTTGCACCGCCTAGCGAGTTGTCGTTAGTAGAGCTCATGTAAACAAGTGGTCCCATTGGTTGAACGATTGAATATAACTCACGATTTGTTTTCTTTTGTGGTCATAGACTGGCATTTTGACGTGATTTTTTGGTCAGCGTCAGGCTATAAGTTAACGATGGCTACGATCACTCTCGGTCACTTTGATCACCTTGGGTATGTTTACAGCTTTCATATTATCGTAAAACAAAGCAGCGCGTTTACATTTATCAAGAAATATCCAATCCTTGGACAGCGACGAATCATGTGGTCGATGACCAGGTTGGACGAAAACCCCGAATATTTGATGATATGCGTTTAGGTAAAATACTCACAACACCCGCCAGTCGGATATAACGAACCGACGCACAAAACTATGGGTAACCCCTAAATGTCTCTTGTCTGAACGATATAAGTAAGTGAGAACTATTCATTAAAACAGCTGTCTAACTAGAAAACAACAACAAAGATCTGAGTGGCGTCAATACTCTTCAACAGTCGTAACGTCACTTCCTTCCTAATGACGTATGGTAACTTAGTAACACTGGCTCTAAACTATCGGATCAATGGCGGACGGCTGTATGAAATATTTCCCCGGTGAGCATAAAAACGTCCAGAGGAAAAAAAAACAACATAAATTTGATCATGTTTTGACTTTTACACATTCTGATCACAAGGCATATGAAAAGTTCTAGCCAGCATGAAAAATAAAAAGTAATCATTTTCTTTGTTTAGAACCAAGATGGCCGCCGTTGCCGGGCGGCGTGACATCAGACTATTGAATCCAATTGCGAACCTTCTATAGATAGTATGCGCTTGGCCAAGGAGTTCACAACATTGCCATCCGGAAGTATAACGGACCAACACACAAACTCTGTGTAATCATGAATGTTTATAGTCAGGTTAATAGATAGAATGCGCTTGGCCAAGGAGTTCACAACATTGCCATCCGGAAGTATAACGGACCAACACACAAACTCTGTGTAACCATGAATGTTTATAGTCAGGTTAATAGATAGAATGCGCTTGGCCAAGGAATTCACAACATTGCCATCCGGAAGTATAACGGACCAACACACAAACTCTGTGTAACCATGAATGTTTATAGTCTGGTTAATAGATAGAATGCGCTTGGCCAAGGAGTTCACAACATTGCCATCCGGAAGTATAACGGACCAACACACAAACTCTGTGTAACCGTGAACGTTTATAGTCTGGTTAATACAGTTTAGTGAGAACAACTCACAAACGCGGATGGCAAAAACAATAACAAAGGCCTGAGTGACGTCATCTTCGAACTATCTATAGATCGTTCCCATTACTATGAAACAACAACAAAAAAAAGTTAAAATACGATTACTTACCATTCACAGAAACAACAATAATCCACACCACGAGGACAAGTCCCGCGTCCAGTCCAGAGGAAACTTGCCGAAGACAAGACCTGAAAAAAAAAAAAAAGAATTACAAAACAGTTAGCTGGTCAATTCAACAGGCAGCCAAAGAAGTGGTAAAAACATGGGTATGCTATTATAATCTCCCAAAGTAAAGATTAAAATAGATAGTACGCACTTGGCTAAGAAGCTCACAACATTGCCATCCGGAAGTATAACGAACCAACACACAAAACCATATGTAACCATGAACTTTTATAGTCAAATTAATACAGTTTAGTGAGAAGTACTCATAATCGTGGATGACAAAAAACAATAACAAAGACCTGAGTGACATCATCTTCGTTCTATCTATAATAAGCTCCCGCACCAGAACGCTACTATGTCGGGGTATTTAGATGCGAAAAGTTCAATAATATCGCCACTCAGGCCTTTGTTATTGTTTTTTATTTTTGCCATCCATGTTTGTGAGTTAGATACATGGGTGAAAGTTACTCAATGATATTAATCCTGCAAAGGCAGGTGCTCAGAAAAAAAAATCCTGCAACTACCAATAAGAGGAAAAAACAGAAGTGCGGTTAATTATATAAACTACAGTGGTGATCCAGTTGCCGGTTTTTTTCATTTTCGAATTCCGGCCAGACAAAAAAAAAAAAAAAACGAAGAGACCTCTTTTTCAAAAATAAAAATCCGGCCAGGCCGGATTTTTCCGGCGAACTTTCACCCATGGTTAGATAGTATGCGCTTGGCTAAGAAGCTCACAACATTGCCATCCGGAAATATTACGGACCAACACACAAAACTCTGTGTAACCATGAACGTTTATAGTCGGAATAATGCAGTTTAGTGAGAATTACTCATAAACGGGGATGGCATAAAACAATAACAAAGACCTGAGTGACGTCATCTTCATTCTATCTGAACTTGAAATATTTTATAAATGGGTCCTTTTATCAAAAAGTTGAGCACTATTATTATTTCATGTTTTTTTTTTTTTTTATAACAGACACACATATATTTATATAATTTTTTTAACGCGGATCGGAGGGTAAAATATATTTTAAAAAAAGGGGGGGGGGGTGGAGGGGGAAGGACGATCAATTGGTCTCATTAAGTCAATTACAGACGAAAGCTGTGTCGTGAATATCACGCAGAATTAACTATTGCGTTCAGTTAAAGGCCCGAGTGAAAACCAACCTACACACTACACGCATTTTTCATCTGTAACTTCACATACGTACAATACAACACGGCATGGGAACTCAAACAAACACAGACGTCATTGTTCACACACCCACACATCGTTGACATATATAGATAGAATGCGCTTGGCCAAGGAGTTCACAACATTGCCATCCGGAAGTATAGATAGTATGCAGATGACGTCACTCAGGCCTTTGTTATTGTTTTTGCCATCCGCGTTTGTGAGTTGTTCTCACTAAACTGTATTAACCAGACTATAAAAGTTCATGGTTACACAGAGTTTGTGTGTTGGTCCGTTCTACTTCCGGATGGCAATGTTGTGAACTCCTTGGCCAAGCGCATTCTATCTATAATAATATTATAGGTGTCCATAATAGTACTTGACTAGCGTCATATCCAAAATATAGTAAGCAATACGATTCAGTAGTCTGATGTCACGCGCCCGGCAACGGCGGCCATCTTGGTTCTAAACAAAGAAAATCATTACTTTTTATTCTTCATGCTAGCTAGAGCTTTTCGTTCCCTTTTCGTATGTCTTGTGATCAGAATATGTAAAAGTCAAAACATGATCAAATTGATGGGTTTTTTTCCTCTGGAAACGCTTTTATGCTCGCCGGAGAAATATTTCATACGGGCGTCCGCCATTGTTCCGATAGTTTAGAGCCAGTGTTACTAAGTTACCATGCGTCATTAGGAAGGAAGTGACGTTACGACTACTGAATCCTATTGCTAACATGGGAACTCAAACACAGACCTTATTGTTGACACACCCACACACCGTTGTCGTATATACATGCTATAATAATATTATAGATGTCCATAATAGTACTTTGCGATAGACTAGCGTCCTATCCAAAAGATAGTAAGCAATTGCTAACATGGGAACTCAAACAAACACAGACGTTATTGTTCACACACCCACACACCGTTGTCATATATACGAGTACATGCTATAATAATATCATAGGTGTCCATTGTTTTGTTTTTGTTTGTTATTAAGGGTTTTACGGCTCTTGCAACACATTAAGGTCATATCAGCGCCAGTAAAAACAAAGAAAAGGGGATAGTAAAAAGTTCTAGAATTACAATTAAAGCACAAAAGAAAAGGTAAGACAAAGGGAAATTGATTCAAATAGGGATCAGATGTAGATTCCAAGAGCACACCGCCAAAGTACTTTATGATCACCTAAAAGTCTCATCCAGACACAAGCACAGGTCCCAACTAAGAGGAAAACACTCAAATGTTTACCAATCATATTATATAATATGTAAACTAAACATAATACAATGCATAACAGAGAGATGATTTACAAGGAAATACATATCATCTCCCAAAACTATAACTATACATTCGACTGTTTCCCTCCCAGCCAAGGAACTCCGGCAAGGATCAGAACAAAACTAAGTAATCTCATTCCAAGACAATGACAGAAAACAATTGGAAAACGGGTATGGGGGGATAGAAGACACAGTATGTACCTCCCTGCCCACTATGGGAGGTCAGGATCCCCACCCAGATAGGTGTCCATAATAGTACTTTGCGATTGACTCGCGTCCTATCCAAAAGATAGTAAGCAATTGCTAACATGGGAACTCAAACAAACACAGACGTTATTGTTCACACACCCACACACCGTTGTCATAATATATACATGCTATAATAATACTATAGATGTCCATAATAGTACGTTGCGATAGACTAGCGTCCTATCCAAAAGTAGCAAGCAATTGTTATTGTCCGTTTCACGCTACATACAGGAACGTGGGACAAACTCCGGCTCCATGATGAGCCTAATAGCTCTGAAGGACTACTTTTGTGGTAGGTAATGTTAGGCATATCGCAAAGTTGTCGGACATGTTTGTTTCGGTTTTTTTTATAAAACTATCATTCTTATTATTATTTGAAATTATTATGTAGATAGAAAAATAAATAAATACATACAGTTTTGTGGATAGATCTGACTAATAGATAGATTGATAGATAGATAGATAGATAGATAGATAGATAGATAGATAGATAGATAGATAGATAGATAGATAGATAGATAGATAGATAGAGATAGATAGATAATAGATAGATAGATAGATAGTGATAGATAGATAGATAGATAGATAGATAGATAGATAGATAGAAGATAGATAGATAGATAGATTAGATAATTAGATAGATAGATAGATAGATAATAGATAGATAGATAGATAGATAGATAGATAGATAGATAGATAGATAATTAGATAGATAGATAGATAGATAGATAGATAGATAGATAGATTAGATATATTAGATAGATAGATAGATAGTATAGATAGATAGATAGATAGATAGATAGATAGATAGATAGATAGATAGATAGATAGATAGATAGATAGATAGATAGATAGATTAGATAGATAGATAGATAGATAGATAGATTAGATATATTAGATAGATAGATAGATAGATAGATAGATAGATAGATAGATAGATAGATAGATAGATTAGATATATTAGATAGATAGATAGATAGATAGATAGATAGATAGATAGATAGATAGATAGATAGATTAGATATATTAGATAGATAGATAGATAGATAGATAGATAGATAGATAGATAGATAGATAGATAGATAGATAGATAGATAGATAGATAGATTAGATAGATAGATAGATAGATAGATAGATAGATAGATAGATTAGATATATTAGATAGATAGATAGATAGATAGATAGATAGATAGATAGATAGATAGATAGATAGATAGATAGATAGATTAGATATATTAGATAGATAGATAGATAGATAGATAGATAGATAGATAGATAGATAGATTAGATATATTAGATAGATAGATAGATAGATAGATAGATAGATAGATAGATAGATAGATAGATAGATAGATAGATAGATAGATTAGATAGATTAGATTAGATTAGATTAGATAGATAGATAGATAGATAGATAGATAGATAGATAGATAGATAGATAGATAGATAGATAGATAGATAGATAGATAGATAGATAGATAGATAGATAGATAGATAGATAGATAGATAGATAGATAGATACGAGGGCTCTTTCATAATTAACCGAAAAATGCCTGTAAAATCCGCGTTTTTTATACTATCAACAAAATTCTTGCACGTGTTCATACCTTGACTCGTCCTTCATTTCTCTACGTAACAGCCAAGTCTGTCGACACACTTCTGCCAACGCCGCACCATGGAATAGATACCCTCTCGGAAGAAATTTCCGTCAAGGTTTTGTAGCCATTTCCGCACATGGTCAACAAGCTCTTCATCGACATCAAAGCGCTTTCCTGCCAGCTCACGTTTCAGTGGCCCACAGAGGTGATAATCAGATGGTGCGAGGTCTGGACTATGTGGTGGGTGTGGCAAAATCTCCCATCCATATTTCTCTAGCTAACCTTGCGTCACTCGTGCTGTGTGGGGTGTAGCGTTGTCGTGTTGCAAAATGACCCCGTTGGTCAACTGCCCTGTGCGCTTTCTGCGAATGGCCTCCCTAAGCCTGTCAAGAGTTTGGCAGTACCTTGCAGCATTGATTGTTTCTCCAGGTTGTAAGGTTTCGAACAGAATAACACCACGACTGTCCCAGAAAACAGTTCCCATTATTTTCTTTGCTGACGCATGACTTTGAATTTCTTCGCGACAGGTGAGGATGGATGTTTCCATGTCATCGAATCTTGCTTCTGTTTCTGGGGTGCAATGGTGCAACCAAGTCTCATCACCGGTGACTATGCTGCCAAGAAAAGTCACATCGTATCCTATAAAGTCTCCGCCGGCGTTGGCAGTATGCCCGTGAACCCTGCGTGAGCTCTTGCTTCTTCTCAAAAGTTCCCTGCAGATGTCCAATCTTTGTTCTTTATGATTGTCTGTCAATTGCTTAGGAACCCATCTTGCGCTGACTTTTCTGTAGCCAAGTTCATCAAATACAATTCTATGGGCAGAAGTTTCCGAAATTTCAAGACTGCTTGAGATTTCATGAAGTTTCAAACTCCTGTCTTGACGAATAAGCTCATCAACTCGCTTCACATTGTCTTCTGACGTCGCAGTTATCGAACGCCCTCTCCCTTCCCTGTCTGTCAAGTCGGAATGGCCGGCTTCAAACAAATTACACCAGTGATAGACTTGTGTACGGCTTATAACATGCTCACCATATACACTCTGAAGTTCTTTATGAATTTCGGTAGGATTCAGACTTTTGGCGTTCAAAAAACGTATGACAGCTCTGATTTCCTCCTTTGACCAAGTTTCAAGGTGGGCCGCCATCTTTAAAATTGTCTAGAAATTCATTGTGCAAAATGATGCACTTCATAATTTCTGGGAATATCCGTAAGGAAATAAAGAATATCATGTCGTTTACAGAATTAAAAAATCTCCACTGGTTGCTGAGCAATGGGCATTTTTCGGTTATTTCTGAAAGAGCCCTCGTAGATAGATAGATAGATAGATAGATAGATAGATAGATAGATAGATAGATAGATAGATAGATAGATAGATAGATAGATAGATAGATAGATAGATAGATAGATAGATAGATAGATAGATAGATAGATAGATAGATAGATAGATAGATAGATAGATAGATAGATAGATAGATAGATAGATAGATAGATAGATAGATAGATAGATAGATAGATAGATAGATAGATAGATAGATAGATAGATAGATAGATAGATAGATTAGATAGATAGATTAGATAGATAGTATAGATAGATAGATAGATAGATAGATAGATAGATAGATAGATAGATAGATAGATAGATAGATTAGATATATTAGATAGATAGATAGATAGATAGATAGATAGATTAGATATATTAGATAGATAGATAGATAGATAGATAGATAGATAGATAGATAGATGAAAAAATATATATATACAGGGTACCCCCCCCCCCTCATTTCCACCACTGAAAATACACTCGATAAATAATTTTAAACCAGGTCTTTGTTATTATTTGTTTAATTTTCGACCAATGTAAGAATTTACAAACATTATCATTTTCATCGCCTGTTCTCTCAAACGGATATATATTTTTGTCCAGACATCATCGCTATTGAGAAGCATGCAATAGAAAATCAGAATATATTTTATCAAGATAGAATTGGATTCAGTGTTCTGATGTCACGTCGCCCAGCAACGGCGGCCATCGTGGTTCTAAACAAAGAAAATCGGTACTTTTTATTCTTCATACTGGCTACAACTTTTCATATGTCTTGTGATCAGAATGTGTAAAAGTTAAAACATGATAAGATTTATAATGGGTTTTTTTTCCTCATACGTTTTTATGCTCGTCGGAGAAATATTTCATAAGTTACCATGCATCATTGCATTACGAGGGAAGTGACGTTACGACTGTTGCAGCGTATTGCTTTTGTATTTACGTTCATTCGGTGTTCAATGATTGCTCCAACTCGGCAATTGTTGGAGGTTTCATTGGGTACACTTTGTCCTTTAGGCATCCCCGTCTAAAATTTTTAAAAACAGAGCTTTAATATTATATAGAGCAATATCCACTAAGCGTGCTCAAAGTGCTTTACAAGGGGTCTCTGGCCAACAGCAACATTTAACATGTAGGACGGGACATTGTATAAAAAGACCAGTAGTGTAAAAAGAATATATAGTTGAGTTTTTATTTAGCACAATATCCACTAAGCGTGCTCAAAGCGCTTTACAAAGGGTCTAAGGCCAACAGCAACATTTAACATGTGGGACGGGACATTGTCTAAAAAGTCCAGAAAAGTGAATGGAGCAGGCACTTATGTTGAAAATAAAACAAGAAATGAAGTGAGTTGGAAAGTGCCAGAAGACAACAAAGAATAAGTTTTTTTATTCTCTGTTGTCTTCTGGCACTTTCCAACTCGCTTCATTTCTTGTTGTTATAAAAAGTCCAGTTGTGTGAGATCTGTTGACCATAAAAGGATATAGATAGGATGCGCTTGGCTAAGAAGCTCAACAAGATATGAAGTGAGTAGAAAAGTGCCAGAAGACAATAGAGAATAAAAAATTTTTTCGCGGCGGTGGTGGGGTTTGAACCTGCGACCTTATTGGTACGACAACTCCGCCTGGCAGGTGAGAGCGTGGCTCTACCGTGTGAGCTATCCACGAACACAAAAATATTCGTTTCAAACCCAAAGTCATTTCTAGATCCCTCTCTCACCCACTTCTTGAGATCGCCGATTCGTTCACCACCATCGCGAAGTAATTTTGACCAGCAGTTAAGCTTAATAGCCAATATTCTGATCACAAACATATAACATAGAAACGATTGAGACATTGAGTATGCTCCGGTGTATGGGGTGAATTTTTAATTCAGAAAAGTGAGTGGAGCAGGCACTTATGTTGGTATCAACAAGATATGAAGTGAGTAGAAAAGTGCCAGAAGACAATAGAGAATAAAAAATTTTTTCGCGGCGGTGGTGGGGTTTGAACCTGCGACCTTATTGGTACGACAACTCCGCCTGGCAGGTGAGAGCGTGGCTCTACCGTGTGAGCTATCCACGAACACAAAAATATTCGTTTCAAACCCAAAGTCATTTCTAGATCCCTCTCTCACCCACTTCTTGAGATCGCCGATTCGTTCACCACCATCGCGAAGTAATTTTGACCAGCAGTTAAGCTTAATAGCCAATATTCTCATCACAAACATATAACATAGAAACGATTGAGACATTGAGTATGCTCCGGTGTATGGGGTGAATTTTTAATTCAGAAAAGTGAGTGGAGCAGGCACTTATGTTGGTAACAACAAGATATGAAGTGAGTAGAAAAGTGCCAGAAGACAATAGAGAATAAAAATTTTTTTCGCGGCGGTGGTGGGGTTTGAACCTGCGACCTTATTGGTACGACAACTCCGCCTGGC
>NC_088371.1:36197943-36230443 GCF_034508935.2 Berghia stephanieae | reverse complement strand
TTTGTTTTTTATTTTCTTCCTTTTTTAAAAATAAAATAAAACTCCCTTTATTCATCCCCAAGGGGAAATTTGTCTTTAGGGTCTATCCCAAGGGAAGACTGGATGGAATAACCCAGGCGTCAGCCACAGTGCAGTGCCACAAAGTGAGCTAGGGCGAGGTGACTTGCTCAAGGCCACACAACGAGGCGGGTAGTCGAACTCGGTACCTTTTGGGTACGAAGCAAAGACCGTACCGCTGAGCTATGCTGCCCCCAGATTTAGAATTCCTGCATTTTTATTCTTTCAAATTAACTTTAAAAACTTTTATGTGTTCTCGTAGTATTGCAAGTGCATACTAAAATTGTAAAAACAAATATACTGGACAAGAGTCTCCGAATCGAATTAGCTTTAAATTTAAAATATCAGCTTTATTACGCAATACCTATTTTAACTCACGCAATCCTAGTGATTTTTGCTTCTTTTCAAAATTGGAAAATATGTATTAAAAATGAGAATGAACATAGATAGTTTTTTTCAACTATTATTAACATGCTTAAACTAAAAACAATAGCTTTGATACTACGCCTATAATTTGTCTCAGAAAAATGTAATAATAAGTAGGCATGAGGTAAAAGCAACGCGGGTAAACTACGGATATAGTCGGTGTTAGGGTTGAGTGAGTTAACTCCTCATTGTGCTTCACAAGGAACCCCAAGCTACAAAAAAAAAAAGCAATTCATAACTAGTGGGATGAGATACTATACTGGTAATAAGGTGCTCTTACAAAAAAAAATTTCACATAACCAATTGTTTCAGATCAAGGCAATTATTTTACACCTGAGTCTCTTACAATTTTTTTTTTTCACATTAACAATTGTTACGGATCAAGCTCACATTTTACACCTGAGTGCAGTGAGAGATTGTGAGAAAAAAGCCTTTTCCAAGGACTCAACTTTGCACTGCTCTCAGCAGGACTCGAATCAGAGACCTGACCTACCGGTCTAAGTAAAAAGTGCCATCATGGGTGAAAGTTACTCAATGATATTAATCCTGCAAAGGCAGGTGCTCAGAAAAAAAAATCCTGCAACTACCAATAACAGGAAAAAACAGAAGTGCGGTTAATTATATAAATGCCGGTTTTTTTCATTTTCGAATTCCGGCCAGACAAAAAAAAAAAACGGCGAGGCCTCTTTTTCAAAAATAAAAATCCGGCCATGCCGGATTTTTCCGGCGAACTTTCACCCATGGTGCCATACCACAAAACCAAACAAAAGTCGTACTCTTCTTTACTAAAAAAATGTGAATAAATCTTCTGTGATTAATAATTTCATATCAATTTTTGTATCCAAAAGATTTATCTAAGTATACTATCACACATTTGTTTAAAAAAAAAAAAAATCCCTCATAAAACAGCTGGAGTTTTTATCCGGGTTTCTGCAGCATTAAAAAGCAAACAAAAACAATTGGTTATTTCCCTTTTATAATGAGACATTATTAGTCTATCAAAATGTACTTTTGATCAAATCTAACTGACATATTTGACGTATTGGTCACCAATTCATTTCATATTATAAGTGCGGCTATATGGTCTAGTGGCATGACACTCGCCTGGGGATCGGAAGGTCCAGGGTTCGAGTACCACTCTGGAGTGGTGAATACTTGAGTACTAGGAGAAGGCTCTTTCCTCACATTCTCTCACCGTACTCAGGTGTAAACTGAGTACCTGGCCATTAACAGCATTGTCTCTGTCCGAAAAAAAATGTAATATTGCCTAACTGATGTCAGGATTGTCCTACATGTTAAGTGTTGCTGTTGGCTAGGGACCCCGTGTAAAGAGCTTTGAGCACATTTAATGGATATCACGCTCTATACAAAAGATCAAGTTTTCGTGGGTTTTGTGCTTTTTAAAAAATACATATATCTGTAACTGTAACCCATTGCATCAAAACATATTGTCGCAGTCGCTTAGACCTAGATGCTAATTATAGAATATATAATTTAAAATATGAGACGGGTTAAGCATTTTGTTTTTACGTTCATTTGATGAGAATGACAACAATTTCTTAATGTTACAAAGACTAAAATTTGACATTTCGAGTTATTTTTCAAACTTTTATTAAACATTTCTTTTTCGCATCTGGTTCAACCTATAGATAGTTCGAAGATGACGTCAGTCAGGTCTTTGTTATTGTTTGTTGCCATCCTTGTTTATGAGTAATGCTGAACTGTATTGACCCGACTATAAACATTCATGGATACACACTGTTTTGTGTGTTGGTCCATTATACTTCCAGATGGCAATGTTATGAGCTTCTTAGCCAAGTGCATACTATCTATATGCACAATTTTGCAGGTCCGAAACCCGAACGCAATTATGGGCTTGCTTTAACTTTAACATTGTTGCTGTGGAGTAGTATATTTTGTGTTGGTTTGAGAGTATTTCCATTACATCAATGGGCCTATAATAACAATTATTACAAAATTACAAAAATAAGTACATGTCGGGTTCAACCCCACATAATATGCGCGGCTATGTGGTCTTGTGGTATGACACTCATTTTCGGATGGGAAGGTCCTGGGTTCAAGCCTCGCTCGGTGCATAGTTAAGTCCTTGGAAAAAGCTATTTACTCACATTCTCTCACTGTTCACAGGTGTAAAATGAGTACCTGGCCGTTGACAGCGTTGTCTATGTCACACACAAAAAAAAATTATAATATCGCCTAACAGGCGTCATGTTTCGTGATACATGTTGCTGTTGGTCAGGGACCCTTTATAAAGTGCTTTAAGTTAAGCACATTTAGTGGATATTGCGCTATATAAAATCTCATTAAAAAAAAAAAATATATATATATACTGTTTTCAAACAATGGGTCACAAATACACTTTTTCATTATTCGGAACAAAGCTTTGTAACGTAGCGGGGTACCCGATAGCTCAGTTGGCAGAGCACTTGCTTCACATGCAAAGAGACACAAATACACTTTTTCATTATTCGGAACAAAGCTTTGTAACGTAGCGGGGTACCCGATAGCTCAGTTGGTAGAGCACTTGCTTCACATGCAAAGAGACGGAGATCGATCCCGGGTGCAGTCGAGATTTTATTCTGACCCACGTGCCTCCTCCACCCAGCAGTCATTGGGTAGCCGGGTCTGTTAGACCTGGCAGAAAGTACTTTGCGATAGACTAGCATCTTATCTAAAGGGTAGCAAGCAAATACTATTGTTGTTTGTTTTACACTATATAAACCGGGATTGACTCCGTATCCATGGAAGGACTACCCTTTTTGTTTAAATGTGCGGCTATGTGGTCTAGTGGTATGACACCCGCTTTCGGATCAGTTCGAGCTGGGTTCGAGCCTTGCTCAGCGCATAGTTGAGTCCTTGGAAAAGACTCTTTACTCACATTCTCTCACCGTACTCAGGTGTAAAATGAGTAGCTGGCCGTTTACAGCATTGTCTCTGTCAGAAAAATATTGTATGTAACATCGCCTAACAGGCGTCATGTCCCGTCCTAAAATGTTAAATGTTGCTGTTGGCCAGGGACCCCTTGTAAAGCGCTTTGAGCACAGTTAGTGGATATGGCTCTATATAAAAGCTTCAATTTTTTTTTTTTAATGTCACCATTTATATTCCTTTAAAATTGTATAAAAATCATAGTGTTATCAAATTCCATGCATTTGTGTAATAACAATTGTTCTGATTGGCTGGAAGCAGGTCCAAAACAATTTGCATTGATGGGCATCAGAGTAAGATTCAAATTCAAACTGATGATAAGGCACCCTATGTCTAGCTGTTAGAGGGACATACATCCCACTTATCTACTCATTTTAACTCCTGTTTAACATAAGCACTTGATCCACTCACTATTCTGTACATTTAAGCCACAGGGATGAATCAGGTGGTAAATGCATTCACTCCTTAGCTTGTATTTATTCAACAATGTTAGTACAGATCAGTTAGAGTTAGACCCAGAAGCCAGAAGGTGATGATAAATGTGGGGAAAAATATTTATAAGTAAAGGATACCTATTTTTAAAAGTTAAGATGTGTATCTAGTTCTGTTTGTGATTAAGAATAAAGCAGTGCTGTGGTTAAGTGACTATGACTAAGAGTAAGAGCAACAGGTATAAAATCTGAGATCGTCTAAGTCTAAGTCTATGAATTGTCCGTGGACCACCGTCTTTTTTAGCCATGAAATTGTGCCTTCCTATTTCCTAATTTTTCGTCGTAATCATCACATTTGAAAGAGAAAATAAAATGAATTATCCGAATGCAGTTTGAGTTAAATAAAATTAATCTGAATCGGTTGGATTTTATAAGGAAATAATCACTTCCGATTTTGAGACTCACTTTGGAGCGAGTGATTCGAGAAATCAATTATTCTCTTACTCACTTACTCGAAAAAAATTTAAGATTTTAAATAACAATGAATCTAGACATGATTTTACAGTAAGAGATAACGCTCACCGACGTAGAATTTATGTAGAAATTACGCTTAGAATTTCATTTTGGAATTTATAAAACATAAAATAAGGAATGGTGAGTGAATAAATTCATCGATGAAATGAAATCAACGACGATCAATCAAAATGAAAATGCACTGCATTCTCAGTTCTCAGTCACAGACACAGTTCAAGCTTTCATGAGATTACACGGTAAAATCATACGAAACCATGTTGAAAATTAATTAGCATCAACACGATGAAGAAATAAAAATCTAACCATCAAATTCCTCCTCCTCGGGTATCCATGTTGCTGCCCACGAAAATGTATCCAACGTCGGCAGGCGACTGACGAGTGACTACGATCTCCAATGTTTTGATGGCTAAAACATGGCTGACTAGATAGGGGAAATCCTCTGGGCTGGCAGTGCTATTTTTAGATCAAAACCTGCGGCCGACATTTCAGAGAGCCCCGCCGCCTGAAAAACAACATCTCCCTTGCGTTTGATCTTGTGATTATTTCGTGGATCGTGTTAACATGTTGACAATAAAAATTAACAGCTGGCCTGTTTCCTCTGTCAGCCAATTTTGACTTTGAAAATAATAATTTCGGTAATAAAAACCCGGAGTAATTTGGTTTTGGTCATGTCAAGCAAAAACCGCCCTTTTGTTATAAATAACTATAATTTTACTGTCTCAGAAACACCGAGGTAACACGGTGCAGTTGTAACCAGATAATTTTGTTTTCACGGACCTGATATTTATTTTGTTTGTTTGTCTCTCCCCCCCCCCCACCCCCCCTCTCTCTCTCTCTCTCTCTCTCTCTCTCTCTCTCTCTCTCTCTCTCTCTCTCTCTCTCTCTCTCTCTCTCTCTATCATTCTCTGTTATTCTGTCCGTCTGAAATAATATTATTGCATGTGTGCATAAAGCACATTTTATGGTTCCGGCATGCTTAGTGCGGTTTATAGATAGTATGCAGATGACGTCACTCAGGCCTTTGTTATTGTTTTTTGCCATCCGCGTTTATGAGTAATGCTCACTGAACTGTATTAACCCGACTATAAACGTTCATGGATACACACAGGATGGCAATGTTATGAGCTTCTTAGCCAAGCGCACAATTTATTCATTCACAAGCAATAATATGCAACCGATTTTTCCACTTCACAATCGCCGTACTCTGCTGGAAAAAACACGTATTTTAAAATTTGGTCAGAAAACTCGTCCTTCATAATATATCGATGGATTAAAAATGACCCTCGTCTTGGCAAAAACTCTCAAACTTCTCTTGAGAGTTTTTGCCAAGATACGGAGTCCCAGGTTTGATGGGGGTTTTTTTTTGGCCAAAATAAGGGCCAATTCAATCGATCGATATTTGAAGGACGAGTTTACCAGCCGAAATTTTTATTGTTTTTGTGTGTGCGTGTGTGTGTGTGTGTGTGTGTGTGTGTGTGTTTGTATGTGTGTGTGTGTTTTTTTTTTTGCTTTGTTTTTGTTTTGTTTTTTGTTCTGGGTTTTTGGATTTTTTTTTTGGCGGGGGTAGGGGGGGGGTGTTGTTGTTTGTTGTTGTTGTTTTTTATTTGTTTTTTTTAAATTTATTTTGTCTTGTTTTGTTTTGTTTTTTTTGTTGTTTTTTTTTAGGTGGGGGGGGGGGGGGGGGTTCAGAGTACAAGTCGTATAATTGGTCACTTTTTAAATACGATATCTTTTTCCACAAGCACCCTTACCATGTCCAACATCCCATGCTATTTATAGACAGGTACTCATTCACATCTTACTGGTGACTGACGACTATTCGTCACAAAATCGGCTTCCCACTAGCTCAGATGGTAGCACCCGGGTGAAGTCGAATAATTTTTTTTTTCTGATCTTCCTGTCCATCCACCAGTGATCAGGTCTGGCGGAAAGTACTATGCAATAGACGAGTGTACTATCAAAAGGGAAGCAAGCAATTGGAATTTCAGGAAGGCTAACTGGGAGGAATTTACTTCCTATGATATCGAGGAGGTTTGCCTTGCCAGTCCGAGTACGTCACCAAATTAATTGATTTAACAAGCTGCTGGGTTACTCTCTCCATAGCAGCTATTTTCAGAATTAAACCCGAAACGTCATTCTCACCCAACACAAAGATAGATTTTTCAAACTGATAGTAACGAGTAGGACCTACATTCTATTTCGTGCGGCTATGTAGTCTAGTGGTATGACACTCGCTTTCGGATCGGGAGGTCCTGGGTTCGAGCCTCGCTCGGCTCATAGTTGAGTCCTTGGAAAAGGCCCTTTACTCACATTCTCTCACCGTACTCAGGTGTAAAACGAGTACCTGACCGTTAACGGCGTTGTCTTTGTCCGAAAAATATTAATATCGCCTAGCAGGCGTCATGTCCCGTCCTACATGTTAAATGTCGCTGTTGACCAGGGACCCCTTGTAAAGCGCTTTGAGCACATTTAGTGGATATTGTGTTATATAAAGCTCAATTTTAAAGCTCAATTTTTATATTCTGTTCAGAAAAATGAGCTCAGAAACACAATGTCGAATTTTTATAGCTTAACTATAACAAAAGAAATCAGAATAAGAAAATTGTGGGATGCATCTTAACGAATGTGACGATTTTCCTATGGGTGGAAAGGAGAGGGTTAGCGGATGCATCGGTCCGCCATTCCACAAGGCAAACAAAATTCTAAATTTAAAATCCTTACATGACGGAAGAGTCGGAAATATAGATAACACAGGATTTTACGCTGCCAGTTCTCTGGAAACACCGTATATCGTCAGTCTCTCTCTATTCTCGATTCATCCGATAACTGCTCACATCTTAAATACCATGGCGGCGATTAGCCACTAAAAAGTGGCTGTTGTCTGGTCTGCTCCTAGTAATCTGTGGTCGGAAAAGCTGTACGAGGAAGAATAGTAAGCTCAGTCCAAGGACGTAGCCGATAAGACTACTTCAGTCTCTGGCAGCAGCAGCAGCTTCTTATGGTTCTCACACTACCTGGTTATGACGATCGACCCAATCAGCGAAGTCCGGTCCACATTCATCGTGCACCGTCGCGAACCCGCCCGGTAGCATCGTCACAACACACCGTTCGACTAGATGCTCTGCCGTCTCAGGTTCTTGCCCACAGCGAGTACATGTTGGACAGGTAGTAAGACCCCACTGATAAAGCGCACTGGCCGTGAGGCAGCTCCTCGACCGAAGCCGATTCGCAGTCACCCAATCAGCAAAGTCCGGTCCGCATTCGTCCACCGTCGAGAACCCGCCCCGTAGCATCGTCACAACACACCGTTCAACTAAGTTAGGTGCTCTGCGGTTTCGGGTTCTGGAATATGGAAGGAATCAACCATGGCGGGAGACAGCTGGAAAGTTCCGAATTCTTACACACTCTAGCCACCAGCGGGTGGTTGGATGGGAGCATCACCCTTGAATCATGTACCTATGATGTTCGCATGGGTGTACGATCCGATAGTGATGTCGTTTCTTCTTCTCTTTACTAGCCTATCCTGCTTCTTTGGTTTGTGATTGTATTTTTGACAGGGGATATTTTTTTTCCTGTAAATCTTCTGCCTGTTTGTTCTTGGTTATTTATAATTTAGCTTATGATATCTTTAGGTTATGATTTTGATTTACATTTGTACTATTTTTGTTAGATTGCTTGTTTTTTTGTTTCAGCGGTCTCTCATATAACCTCAATTGTGTTGGAAGAGACCTAAAGCAACAAACAAACAAAATCTCTCATATAACCTCAATTGTGTTGGAAGAGACCTAAAGCAACAAACAAACAAAATCTCTCATATAACCCCAATTGTGTTGGAAGAGACCTAAAGCAACAAACAAACTCTAGCCACCACGACGGATATTATAGAAATTGAATCCCAACCGGAACCTTGCGAAGCCTGCACCGGAATACGGGTCCTGAATCAAGATTTAGATGAGTGCAGTGTCCATAATACATACTTTAAGATCTGGGACTCGCTACCTCATAGCGAAGAGTTGGACTGGACAGCACCGTTCAGTCCCAAAGAAGTGGGCGTACAGCCATTAGCCTAGTTGAATCGTAGTCATCATCATGTCATAGCCTGACACTGAAATCCAAAAGGACTGGCAGTTTGACGTCATCATTTGGTTTTTGCACCGCCAAGTGAGTTGCCGTTAGCAGTGCTCATAGAAACAAGTTATTTCATTGGTTGAACTATTGACTAGAACTCACGATTTGTGACAAAAGACTGGCAGTTTGACATCATTTTTTGGTCATAACTTTACGAAGGCCACGGTTGAATACGGTAAAGCAGCAGGGATGGATTTACATCCGGGCCCCAGGGCACGGAACTGGTTGGTGGAGGAAATGTCAGCAGACGCCCTTGCAAAATAATTCCACTTCTCCCTGGGAGATACCACGAACAAGTTAGGAAATTGAGGAATGAAGTCCCTTAGGGATCAACCAATCTGTTCTGGGACCGATGGTGTTAAATGTCTATATTAGCGACTTTGCCAACACTTCCTCCCTGAAGCTGGGATATGCGGATGATTGGACCCTCGTTAACACACCTCCTCTTCCTCCTCCTCCTCTCCTCCACCTCCACCCCTTATATTTTTCTTGTTCTTCATCTTCTTCTTGTTCTTCTTCTTCTCCTCCTCCCCCTCCTCCTCCTCCTCCTCCTCCATCTATTTTCTTGTTGTTGTTGTTGTTGTTGTTGTTGTTGTTGTTGTTGTTCTTGTTCTTCTTCTTCTTCTTTTTCTTCTTCTTCTTCTTCTGAAGAAGAAGAAGAAGAAGAAGAAGAAGAAGAAGAAGAAGAAGAAGAAGAAGAAGAAGAAGAAGAAGAAGAAGAAGAAGAAGAAGAAGAAGAAGAAGAAAAGTACTCTATGATAAACCAACATTCTGTCCGAAGCATTAAAAAAAATTGAACTTTATATAGCGCAATATCCACTAAATAAATGTGCTCAAAACGCTTTACAAGGGGTCCCTGGTTAACAGCAACATTCAACATGAGGACGGGACATGCGCCTGTCAGGCGATATTAGAATTTTTCGGACAAAGACAACGCCGTTAACGGTCAGTTACTCATTTTACACCTGAGTACGGTGAGAGAATGTGAGTAAAGAGCCTTTTCCAAAGACTCAAATATGCGCCGAGCGCGAGGCTCGAACCCAGGACCTTCCGATCCGAAAGCGAGTGTCATACCACTAGACCACATAGCTGTTTGTGATTGCCTGTTTAATATTTCAACCCGGCTCTATAATATGCTTTACAGTTATATAAAAATAAAAAATAAAAATTATGCCCTTATAGAATCTAATGTAAATTCAAATAGATAAATAAATGTATGAAAATATAAGTGAATGACTTTATAAAACCAATAATAGATAGTTAAATGATAATCGAATAAATGAATAAATAAACAGATACATTTACGAATAAACATGAAACAGCTGAGTAAATAAATAAATAAAGAAATCGATAAATATAATACATCATATGTAAGTACGTAAATTAATAATAAATAAATAAATAAACAAATGAAGAAAGAAAGAAATTTCAGCACGTTTTGACACGTTTGTAATGCAAGGGAGACAACAGACAAAATGAGAGATGTCTGATTCATCGTTATCTCCCTTATAAATCATTTTCTTTCAAAAACGGATAGATAGATCACCACACGGCACGTTGGTTACCCGGTGAATAATAATAGGCTTCAACAGTCGTGACGTGACTTCCCTTGTAATGACGCATAGTAACTTAGTAACTGGTTCTAAACTATCGGAACAATGGCGGACGCCCTTATGAAATACTTATCAGACGAGTATAAAAGGAGAAAAACATTATCACGTTTTGACTTTTATACATTCTGATCAGATGACATGTGAAAAAGTTCTAGCCAGCTTGAAGAATAAAAAGTACCGATTTTCTTTGTTTAGAACCAAGCTACTCGTTGCTGGGCGGACGTGACGTGACATCAGACTGTTGAATCCAATTCCCCAGGTTTAACAATAACAACTCTACTACCAGTCAATGCCGGGTCAGACCGTAATAATAATTATCAATAAGCAATTAGCGAGCCACACGCGTACATTTTCATGTTTGCTCTAATGAATTTGACAACAATAGCAAAACCGATAGCTGGAACAAAAGCACGTTCGTTACGAAATCTTTCTAGTCTGGTCTACCCCACAATGGTAAGAAAGTAAACTATCGCGAGGTCGGCTACTCCTTAACTCACTCAACCCTAACACCGACTATATCCGTAGTTTACCCGGGTTACTTTTACCCAGTGTGTACAGACAATAGACAGGTATATAACCACGCCTTTCGGACAATCGTCATAATGTAAACAATGGCAGTGATTGGTAGACACAGCAAACTACACCGGTTTTACGATCGATGGTATGTGTTAATGTAAAATACCCATTGTTCTACCGCTTGATCAATAGAAGTAACACAGAAAACGATGGCGAATCTTAAACGTTTATAAACTGATCGAGAAAATCGGGTGATAACTATTCACCCATTTTGCGGTATAAATACAATAACAATGGTCAGAGAGAGAGAGAGAGAGAGAGAGAGAGAGAGAGAGAGAGAGAGAGAGGGAGAGAGAGAGAGGTCGAGTTCATTTATCTTATTATTTATAAACAATCAACTATGTTTGTCCGAACACGTGTGAAGGTGTGTCACGCATTCCATGTTTTGATTGGTCAAAAATCTACTGGTTAATAGGTCACATAACCCGGAAGAGACTCGGTTCTATTGGGGGCCTAAAAACTGGCCCTCATTGAATCTGTACGAATGACGAAACGTTTAAAACGCTTTTTAAAAGTGCCTCTCTACACGTAAGGGCTCAATGCTTTTACCCCATGCCAATTTATTACATTTTTATGAGACTAATTATAGACGTAGTATCAAAGCTAATGTTTTTACTTTTTGCATGTGAATGGTAGTTGAATAAAACTATCTATGTACATGCTCATTTTTATTACATTTTTTTCCAATTTTGAAAAGTAGCAAAAAAAACTCCAGGATTGAGTGAGTTAAACAGTTAACTGACGCTCTCTGGAAAAACACGAATTTTAAAATTTGGCCAGAAAACGTGTCCATCCATTATTATCGATCGATCTAAATGACACTCTTCTTGACAAAAAACTTTCAAACCTGGGACTTCGGGGACATTTTGATAAAACTCCCAGGTTTGAGAGTTTTTACCTAGACGAGAATTATTTAAATTGATCGATATTTGAAGGACGAGTTATCTGGCCAAATTTTTTTCAGACTACGCAGTCAACTGGTTAAAAGAAAATATAAAGAATTAACTTAGTGGCTGACTGAACCCATTAGATTTATTTAACAAGGCCAAACAATATAACAGACATTAGATAAATTATGTGTAGAATGAATATGAAAATATATTTGTCACATTTCCATGCTCAATGCGCTTCAGAATTGTTTACCTGTTTCCTCAGCACGACATATAAAACAACATATTATTATGTGACCAATCGTCTGAAAAGGGTATGAATTATGTCGGGGTGAACTAAAATATTATGCTTAGAATAGGACAGGGAAGGGTCAGACAAAGAAAAAACCTCAACTGCACCCGGGATCGATCTCGGTCCCTTTGCGTGTGAAGCGAGTGCTCTACCAACTGAGCTATCGTGACTCTCCAATTAAAGTTAAACGGGTCAAAAATTTGAATGAATGCTATTTAGTTAGCATTCCAAAATCCAATATCCATTCTACTCAATAAAGCATGTCGACAAACTCAACGCAAATCCGATATTGTTGTCTATAAATTCAATTATCAGCATCTTAATTCTCCCCTTACCAGCCATTATTAGAATTTTCCCCGATAATTCACACCCACCCGACACAAAAAAAACAAAACAAAAAAAACAAAAAAAAAAAAAACCCCTAAAAAAAAAAGACTATTCTTACTCAAACAAAAAAAGTAACAAGTGCATTCTGTAGATAGTATGCGCTTGGCTAAGAAGCTCACAACATTGCCATCCGGAAGTATAACGGACCATGGTACCAACACACAAAACTGTGTGTATCCATGATATCTATAGATAGTTCGAAGATGACGTCACTCAGGTCTTTGTTATTGTTTTTTGCCATCCGCGTTTATGAGTAATGCTCACTGAACTGTATTAAACTGACTATAAACGTTCATGGTTACACACAGTTTTATGTGTGGGTCCGTTATACTTCCGGATGGAAATGTTATGAGCTTCTTAGCCAAAGGCATACTATCTATACATGACAGAATGTTGTTCAGCAAAATGATGTCTATAACCGCGGCCTTCGTAAAGTTATGGCCTGACACTGACCAAAAAATGACGTCAAAATGCCAGTCTTTTGCCACAAAAGAAAACAAATCGTGAGTTGTATTCAATAGTTCAACCAATGAAATAACTTGTTTCCATGAGCTCTACTAACGACAACTCACTAGGCGGTGCAAAAACTAAATAATGACGTCAAACTGCCAGTCCTTTTGGATTTCAGTGTCAGGCTACGCACACACACACACACACACACACACACTCACACACAAATAGACTTTTCTTACTCAAACAAAAAAGTAACAAGTGCATTTTATACAGAATGTTGTTCAGCAAAATGATGTCTACAACACAGTGTTTAGTATTTATAGCTGTCATCAAAGCATTTCTTTACATGTTGTTATGTATATTTTATGAAAATGCCCAGGACCTTCCGATCCGAAAGCGAGGGTCATACCACAAGACCACATAGCCGCACGTTTTCAGACGGTGAGAGTAAAGAGTCTTTTCCAAGGACTCAACAATGCGCCGAGCGAGGCTCGAATCCAGGGCCTTCCGATCCGAATGCGAGCATCATACCACGTTTTCGTAGTGCGGTAGTAATATGGTGAGGATTTTACAGCCAAAATTACAAAGACATTAGTACAACAATCTGACACCCATTAACTCGGCAAACAACAAGGGACTGGTATGGTCCATTATACACAACAAACACCATGATATATTTGCTATCTATTTGTGCGGCTATGTGGTCTTGTGGTATGACACTCGCTTTCGGATCGGAAGGTCCTGGGTTCGAGCCTCGCGCTCGGCGCATAGTTGAGTCCTTGGAAAAGGCTCTTTACTCACATTCTCTCACCGTACTCAGGTGTAAAATGAGTACCTGGCCGTTAACAGCGTTGTCTTAGTCCGAAAAATTGTAACATCGCCTAGCAGGCGGCATGTCCCGTCCTACATGTTAAATGTTGCTGTTGACCAGGGGCCCCTTGTAAAGCGCTTTGAACACATTTAGTTTAGTGGATATTGCGCCATATATAAATCTCAATTTAATTTTTAAAATCTTAACTTCTACATCACCAGAGCTCTCATTCCAAATGTACGCCATAAAAATAAAAATAAAATAAAAAGCAGAAAATTGCACGCTTTCTGGGCATATGTAGGCGTGTACGTGGTGCCGATCAGATCAGACTGTACTCGTTTAGGTAAGCGAGCCTTCGGAAGATTCGCCTCAGTAAAAGTAAAGTGCGACCTCTGGATAACGAAACCCCTGAATATCGACAACCCCTAGATAGTGACAATGAACTTTGGTCCCGATTTTTATTTTAGCTATATGTTATTACTAATAAAAACCACAAAATAGGGACATACATTTTAGTAAAACTTCGGTTTAGTGACATCCTTATACCAATAATTGGATTCAATAGTCTGATATCACGTCGCCCAGCAACGGCGGCCATATTGGTTATAAACAAAGAAAATAATTACTTTTTATTCTTCATAATATTGGCTAGAACTTTTCATTTGCCTTGTGATCAGAATGTGTAAAAGTCAAAACAAGATCAAATTTATGGGGTTTTTTTCCCCTCTGGATACGATTTTATGCTCGCCGAGAAAATATTTCATACGGGCGCCCGCCATTGTTCCGATAGTTTAGAGCCAGTGTTACTAAGTTACCATGCGTCATTAGGAAGGAAGTGACGTTACGACTGTTGAAGAGTATTGGCAGCGCTGCATTAATTCAGATCTTGGGGTTGGCAGTTGACAGCCCTGTATTACGCCAGCTTTTGGCGTTGGCAGCTCTTCAGTACACTGAGCGAACTAATTTATAAATAAATAAGGAAACGGATGTGCTGTCGGAGATGCCTTAGCTACCACAGCAACAACAACACATTGGTTAACTGTTGAGCTGTGCCAATAGGTCGTTTTTGTGACGTTCTCCATACAGAAATATTCCAATGATAATTTATTCGGGTGAAAAAAAATTAGGAAAAAATCGGTTTTCATTAGTCAGTTTCGATCAGTGGAATAATGTAAAATAAACAAATTATTATTATTATTATCATTATTATTATTATTATTATTATTATTATTATTATTATTATTATTATTATTATTATTATTATTATTATTATATTATTATTATTATTATTATTATAGTATTATTATTATCATTATTATTATTATTATTATTATTATTATTATTATTATTATTATTATTATTATTATTATTATTATAGTATTATTATTATATTATTATTATTATTATTATTATTATTATTATTATTATTATTATTATAGTATTATTATTATCATTATTATTATTATTATTATTATTATTATTATTATTATAGTATTATTATTATTAATAATAATAGTAATAATAATAATAATAATAATAATAGTAATAATAATAATAATAATAATAATAATAATAATAATAATAATAATAATAATAATAATAATAATAATAATAATAATAATGAAAAAAAATACCCAACAAAAACTAGTGATCTAGCTCCAATACAATCGCAGAAACAGTTTCTCAAATGTTAAAAAAAAAAGTGTGGAAAGAATATATCTTTATTTGAAAAAGCTGTAACAACTAATATCTAATTGCATTATTATTTAACATAGCGAAACTGATGAAAGCAAATTTCTCTTCAAATTTTACCCAAATAATTTAGTATTCGAGTATTTTTGAAGCAAAGGTAACGAAAAAAAAAACCCCACAAAAAAACAAAAAACAAAACAAAAAAAAACAAAACAAAACCCAACGTTTTGGCACAGCCTGTGTTACACTCGGTGTACACATCAATGCACGTTGTATTCTTTGCTCGTCATAAATTATGGAGCAGGCACTCGTGAAAGATAAGATCTGGAAAAAAGTGTATATAAAATAGTGACCATAAACAAACTAAAAATTAGAATTTCTCTGACGTCATTCCGGATTGTAAGTGATGTTTTGAAGGTTTTTATTGTTCTTATTATTATAAGCTGAAGAAGGGTTTTGAGCCCGAAACGCTCCGTGTTTGGTTTTTATTTAAAGTTGTTTTTTTTTTCTTTCTCGAAGCTGTTAAATATTCATTTTAATTCAATCCTTTTTATAGATTATCGAAACAATTTTTTTTTTGTTTCTATTCATGAAACACAAAATAGAAATCGGCTTAGAGAAAATATTTCGTTGAATTTGAATTCAAATCAAAATAAGGCAATAATTTAGACAAAGGTATGAAAAGTGTGTATGATTTAAAAGGCGGAGATAATTCTAAATTTGCAAAGCAACGACAAACATTGGGTGTCTCCCATTCCTGAGGTTAAAAAAAAAGTGTGTATGAAACAGTGCCAGACAAATCAGAGAGAAAAAATAAAAGAAAAAAAAAAACAACCTTCCCCCCAAAAAAAAATCCAGCCTGTCTCGACGTGTGATCGAACCTGAGACCCCCTGATTACCAACCATACGTGATTCCATTCATTACACCACATAGTAGGCTGCCCGATAGTTGGGACGATCTCTAAGGTCTTGCCTATAATAATATTCTTCACAAGGGTCGCGCGTTTTCGACGACTGTGAACCATTCGTTGCATCACAAAACACAAACATTGAACACAAGTAAGAGGAAGAGGACGAAGACATGGGGGGTTAGAAAGTTGTGTCACATAATTTGCAGACTATTTAAGCCAATATAAAACGATTTTGATTGATTGATGTTCTGATGTGCGTGGAGGAAATATCTAAACTTTAACGGTCCTACAATATAGATAGAACGAAGTTGACGTCACTCGGGTCTTTGTTATTGGGGTTTTTTTTTGCCATCCACGTTTATGAGTAAATTCTCACTAAACTGTATTAACCAGACTATAAACGTTTAAGGTTACAAATAGTTTTGTGTGTTGGTCCGTTATACTTCCAGATGGTAATGTGAACTTCTTAGGCAAGCGCATACTACTATCAATACACAAAAAGAACTGGCAGTGGAGTAGAAAGTATTTTAATCACCTCAAAACCAGACACGTGTCGCTGCAATGGAAATTACTGCGATTGCTGTGATCACACTAATTATCTCCACCTTGCTTTTGAAATGTTCAGGAATGGCCACGTCGATTTTTAATCTAGAGTCTTCTGTCTTTTGTGATCTGTCGGATAGAATTGATCTGGAATGTTCTACAGAGGTCACAGACGTCAGAAATCTCGTTCACTGCGCGTCATTCTGCGACTCAGACGCGTCTTGCATCGGTGTGAGTTTCGACAAGAATCGGCGTTGTTTTCTGCACCAAGAATGTCCTATGATCTCTGGCTGTACTGTTGAAGATTCCAGTACTCTTTCCATGACAAAATACTGCAAGCATGGGACATGGAACGCCACGAGTTCATCCTGCGTCTGTGTGGACGGCTTCTGGGGAGACAACTGCAGTCAATGCTATGCAGGATGTCATGACCTCATCGGAGCTGGGTATTCTCAAGGTCACCATCGAGTCTATCTTGACCCAGAACATTACGGGATGAACCCATTTCTCGTTCAATGCTACGTCAGTCCAGGAGCCTCGTCTTATTCATCTGTCCAATTATTAAAGAATCAAGGCTTTGAAAATTTCAACAGAACCTGGCTTGACTACGTAAAAGGTTTTTATTATGATACGGATAATATGTGGACAGGGTTGCACGCATGGCATCAACTCTCCAAAGTCGGTGGCTGCAACAAACTCAACTATCTCTTCGCACTGGAAACGTCAGGACTGTTCCAAACGCTCGATAATTTCAAACTTGAAGGCAGAGAAACAAAATACAAATTTAGTTTTGATGGCGTGTTTCAATCTCAGACATACGGTGTTTTTCCTCTTCCGCCAAATTCTTCCTACGACTCGTGTTTCGATCCTCTACAAAACTTTCGATTTTCCACATGGGACTCCGACCACGACGAAAGCTCTGACGAGAACTGTGCTGCAAGAACCGGCTCTGGCTGGTGGTTCTCAAGCACGTGTGACAATTATTGTAACTTTCCAGGCTACGGGTTCCAGTTCTGGGGTGACAAACCCGATTATCAGTTGCTATCCTTGTCAGGGGCGAACTTCAGCGAGTTCTCATCTCAGAATGCTCACGTTGCAGTATTTCTTCATTGTTAGATATTTTCTTTGTTCGTTAACCACCCCCCCCCCCCCCCCCCCCCCCACACAAAAAAAAAAAAAAAAAAAAAAAAAAAAAAAAAAAAAAAAAAAAAGATTTTGGATGTTTGTATTTTTTGCATTCTTGTTCAGAAACAAACATGTACGACATTTTAGTTTATGATTATTTTAAAAAATCTTTGCTTTGTCCACAAATTCATTGCTGTAATTTTATACGATAATAATAGGGAAGAAAAGTGTGATGTAAAAAAAACAACCGGTTCCTATTTCATTGAAAGTGTATAAAACCATTCTTCCGGATAATACTTTGTGTAATTCATCTTCAGGTGTCAGAGTGATAGTATCTTATTTTCTAATCGAAACATATTATGCTATCGCCTATAAAGATCATCCATCCTCGTTCTTTTACGTCCCATAACTCCATAAGGATCTGCCTATAGGGAATGAGATTAGCGGAAGAGTAGCGTCCCTTGATTGGACGTCACCCATAGTCTGTGACGTCACATGAGGAAAAGTTATTAGAGAGAGAACGCCATGTTGGTTGTGCGCATGCGTCTCTCGTCCTCGCGGGCGTTCTCTCTCTAAAAACTTTTCCGCCGGTGAAGTCACAAACTATGGGTGACGTCCAATCAAGGGACGCTACTCTTCCGCTAATCTCATTCCCTATACGCCCTGCTACTGAAATAGTCATGCCACCTTTATGTAACCTATTCGTTATCAGTACTCTAAAGGACTGGTTACATACATACACACTTCCAATGATTAAGGAACCAAAAAAAAATAAAAAAATAGAGGGTTTGGTGTCATGACTTTTATTTCTAGAGGTGGCCGTAAACTTGAGCTTTTATATAGCGCAATATCCACTAAACGTGCTCAAAGCGCTTTACAAGGGATCCCTATCCAACAGCAACACATAATATGTAGGACGAGACATGACGCCTGTCAGGCGATATTACACATTTTTGGGACAGAGACCACGTTGTTAACGGCCAGGAACACATTTTACACCTGAGTACGGTGAGAAAATGTGAGTAAAGAGCCTTCTCCAAGGACTCAACTATGCGCCGAGCGAGGCTCGAACCCAGGACCTTCCGATCCGAAAGCGAGTGTCATACCACTAGACCACATAGCCGCACCTTTCCTGTTGATTTGATTTTCAGAAATATTATGCTTACGATCGACAAGTGTGATAAAAATTATGAGTGCACTAACTTGACCTCTTGTTTGTATATTATAGATACCTACATGTTTACGATTTTTGTGTACTTATGATGTTCATGCATCTATTTGATCTTTTCATCTGTTTGTTATATATTTATATTTTGCAAAAAAGCAGAGTATTTAAAGGTCTTTTGACCTTTGTAATCATTAATGATTATGATATTATGATAATATTATAAACTCCCCAAAAAATCCATTCAGAAAAGCGAGTGGAGCAGGCACGTATGTTGATAATAACAAGAAATTTTAATGAAGTGAGTACGAACGTTCCAGAAGACAACAGAGAATAAAAATTTCGCCACGGCGATGGGGGCTCGAACCCGCTACCCCTTACTAGTACAACAACTCCGCCTGGCTGGGAAGATCGTGACTCTACCGTATGAGCTATCCACGAGCCCAAAAATCCATTCAATTTTAAACCTAAACATGAAGATCTTCTAGTCATAATAATAATATTCATAACATTCCTACACAATGAAGAATTGTTTTGAAAACGTTAATGGAATTAACCAGTTAGTAGAAATTCGACCAATCAAAAAAAATGTGATTAATGACACACCTTCCAGACCGCTCGGAGCTGGTTGTTTACAAACGATAGAATGAATGAAGTTGAAACGAATACTATGCTTTTTAACTCTCTCTTTGCCGGCCATTTTCGGATTTTCCCCAAAACGTCACACCCAACCAAAACAAAAATAGATTTATTTCAATAAAACACAAAATCTGGGAGTTCTTGCTATACATATTCTTTTTGCTAAACTATCTCTTCAACACAGTGCTAATAAACTTTAACTATAGCAAACATTTGTGTTCAAATATCTATTATGATGTACGAAAGAAATTTGAATGACAATAATGTTGGCTGCATCGTAACAAATGTGACGAAATTCCTATCGGGAGGGGGGGGGGGAGGGGGGGGGGGTAAAATTGTTTTTTGATCAGCAGTTGAGTGATTAGTTCTCTTTAGATTCTGTCAATCGGACTCCAAACGTTTAAGGTTTTAGAAAATTGTGTGTGTGTTGTTGGTATGATTAAACAGGCAAGTAGAACAGTAAATATTTTACTTACACGCCAACCAAAGATGGTAACACCTAAGAAGTTTGTTTAGTTTAGCAATGGCTGCCATTTTTAAAACCGGAATATTGATTCTTCCGACTGTCCGAATCAGATCAAGGGGCGTGTTTATATTTCCCTCCCAATCAAAACATGGGAAATGTGCCACACCTTCAAACCTGCTCGGACAAATAAAGCAGATTGCTTACAAACAAAAGAAAGAAGGAAGGGGACATCACTCTGCTCTTTGTTCTTGTTTCTCACTATATTCGATCAATCAAACTGTACACGTTAAAGATGACACATAGTGTCATGCTATGGTATGACTGATCAAGTGTGCAGAACTATTGAGTATATATATATATATATATATATATATATATATATATATATATATAATAATATATATATATATATATATATATATATATATATTATATATATAGATATATATGAGTGTTAGTGGGTACTTGTAGGTACGAGAGTGCTCGATAATTTAGGTTAGAGCATATAAAAATAAATAAATTCACTCACATATTTTAAAGCCAAAATGAACGTTTCCATGCCCTTCATTTCCTCAGTCGACGTGAGTGAATTATATATTTTTTATTTATTATATATATATATATATTATATATATATATATATATATTATATATATATATATATATATATCTTAACTAATTAATCTTTTTCAAATTTCCAACAGTCACAGTTTATTATTGTATATTGTGATTTTTAATCTATTAAGTATATCCTGTTTTATCTTTCGTCTCTTTCAAGTATCGAACAAATTTACTATTATTATTATTTTTTTTGTGTGTGGTGATTTTAATGAATCTATTCAGTAAATAATTTTATCTTATCTCTTTCGTCTTTTTAAAATATCGAACATTCAGTATATTATTTTTTTATATTGTGATTTTTATTGAATCAATAAAGTATATTTTATCTTCTCTTTTTTGTCTCTTAATAATCTCTAACAATCAGTATATTGTGCATTAATAAAGTATATTTGTTTTGTCTTATCTTATTTGTTTGTTTTTTAATCCCTGACAATTAGTTTCTTATTGCATATTGTGATTTTTAATTAATCAAAGAAGTATATTTTATCTTATCATATTCGGCTCTTAACAATTTCTAACAATCAGTTTATTATTGTATTTTGTGATTGATTTTAATGAATCAATTAAGTATATTTTATCTTATTTTATTAATCTCTTAAAAATCCCAACAAAGTAAATCTTCATTTAATCCACCCTTCCTTTAATGTCCATCTTCACTCATGAAGATTTTGACATGAACAAGAACATTAAGGTGAAAATTTAGCAGCGATCTAGAAGCTCTGTAAATAAATCTAGTATAAAGTGGGTGCAGATGTCTAAAGTGGGTGCAGATGTCTAAAGTGGGTGCAGATGTCTAAAGTGGGTGCAGATGTCTAAAGTGGGTGCAGATGTCTAAAGTGGGTGCAGATGTCTAATGTGGGTGCAGATGTCTAAAGTGGGTGCAGATGTCTAATGTGGGTGCAGATGTCTAAAGTGGGTGCAGATGTCTAAAGTGGGTGCAGATGTCTAAAGTGGGTGCAGATGTCTAAAGTGGGTGCAGATTCTAAAGTGGGTGCAGATGTCTAAAGTGGGTGCAGATGTTTAAAGTGGGTGCAGATGTCTAAAGTGGGTGCAGATGTCTAAAGTGGGTGCAGATGTCTAAAGTGGGTGCAGATGTAACTTCTCGCGGTAAATTGTTCCAATCTGTGATGGTTCTGGGGTAAAATGAGAATTTTCTGAGGTCTTTGGTGGATGTCAGGGGGATGAAACTGTCAATGTGGGAAGTCCTGGATATTCGTATCGATGTTTGGAGATCAGGATTTGAAATCGTCACCAGGTTATTCTTTATCTTATACATCATGGTCAGGCGTGTTGTTTTCCTCCTAGTTTGGAGTGACTTCCATTCAAGTTGATCAATCATGCTGCTCACACTTGATGTTTTCTCATAATTTCCCGTAACAAAACGAGCGGCTCGTCTCTGTATTGCCCCCAGTTTATCAACAAGGTGTTGTGTGTGTGTGTGTGTGTGTGTGTGTGTGTGTGTGTGTGTGTGTGTGTGTGTGTGTGGGTCCCAAACAACGCATGCTTATTCAATTTGTGGTCGAACTACTAATGACTTGTAAGCTAAGTTTGATTTTTTTATATTGTGATTTTAATGAATCAAAAAAAAAAAAATAGTATAGTTTATCTTATCTGAGTCGTCTCTTAAAAGTTTCCAACAATCAGTTTATGGAGACAGCTACGGTCCAAAGTCTATCAGTACGTGTTGTTGTTACGCGGAACAATTGGATTCAATAGTTTGACGTCACGTCCGCCCAGCAACCAGCAGCTTGGTTCTGAGCAAAGAAAATCTGTACTTTTTATTCTTCATGCTGGCTAGAACTTTTTCACATGACTTGTGATCAGAATGTATAAAAATCAAAACATGAACGGATTTAAAATGATTTTCTCCTCTGGGTACACTTGTATGCTCGTCGGAGAAGTATTTCATAAGGGCGTCCGCCATTGTTCCGATAGTTTAGAACCAGTTACTAAGTTACGATGCGTCACGACTGTTGAAGTCCATTAGCCTTAAAGATTATTCAGAGCATTACTAAACATTTTAACGCATATATAGTCGAAAATTATATATTCCTTCATGGCAACAAATATACAGGGATACCACCGATACCAATAGTAACTACCTTAAACCAGGATCTCTCTACATATTATCAGGAATTTCTAGATTCAGATGAGGCCGAATTAATCTTCTCTGAAGAACTAAGAAAAACTGCAGTGCCCTCCGTACTAAAGTCACAAGACATTGACAGACAGCCTCAAAACTCTGGCCCAGCACCGCGACCAATGGAAACAATTAACAACATGGATGGAGAGATTAGCTATACTTATCGAGGTTTGAAAAAATCTGTGACTAAATCACACAATTTATCAGCAAGCGTCATTCAGACTGCGAGGCTTAGATACTTCTAGTCGAAAATTATACACAGTGTTATCAATTGGATTCAGTAGTCTGATGTCACGCCACCCGGCAACGGCGGCCATCTTGGTTCTAAACAAAGAAAATCATTACTTTTTATTCTTCACGCTGGCTTGAACTTTTCATATGCCTTGTGATCAGAATGTGTAAAAGTCAAAACATGATCAAATGTATGTGTTTTTTTTTTTCTCTGGAAACGCTTTTATGCTCGCCGGAGAAATATTTCATACGGGCGTCCGCCATTGTTCCGATAGTTTAGAGCCAGTGTTACTAAGTTACCATGCGTCATTAGGAAGGAAGTGACGTTACGACTGTTGGAGAGTATTTCTTCCATTATTTTGTCCAAAAAAAAGTAGTCATTCGGAGCCATTAGATAAATAAATAAAATAAAATTCCCTTTATTCATCTCATAGGGGAAATTTGTCTCTACGGTCTATTCCAAGGGAAGACTGGAATGACCCAGGCGTCAGCCGCCGCATTGCAACGCCGCAAAATTGAGCTAGGGCGAAGTGGCTTATTCAAGGCCACACAGCGCGGCGGCGGGCGATCGAACCTGGTACCTTTCGGGTACGAAGCAAAGACCGTACCGCTGAGCCACGCTGTCCAGAGGAGCCGGAGTTTATCCCGTTTTCTATATAGCGTGAAAAGGACAATAAGAATTGCTTGCTACCCTTTGGATAAGACGCTAGTCTATATCGTCAAGTACTTTCCGACATATCTATCAGACCCAGCTACCCATTCACCGCTTGGTGGACAGGGGGAGGGAGGAGGGCCAGAAAAGAAAAATAATCTCGACTGCACCTGGGATCGATCTCGGTCCCTCTGATTGTGAAGCGAGAGCTCTACCAATTGCGACCCATCGTCTCAAAACGGTATTATGTCGGAACGCACCATAGGCTTAAAGTCGATTTAATAAACTGGTCAAAATAAATTGTGCATAGCATAAATTATGTATCATTCCTAAATTAAAACAAAACAAGTCGTATTCGGCGATATAATTCAATTTTCAACATCTTAACCATCCCGACTTAATACCGTTTTGAGGCGAAGGGTCACAATTGAGCTATCGGGACTCCCAATTTAGGCTGATTTGTATGTGCTAAAAGGTCGCTGTGCCTTGATCACAAACTGACCAACTCCAAGACAGTGTCATGTTCTAACTCTAGACCTGGATCACTCGCATTGCGTCTATAATTGTGTTGTGTTGTAAGATGTGAGGATGTTGCGATCTTACTAAGTTAAATATAAAAGAATGCCAACGACAAGTGAAAGACAAGATTACAAGTTTAATAATAAATAGACGAAGTGACTGTTATTCCAATCGTAAGTCGTCAACCGGAAAGTTAACAATATAGGAAGTGGCCAGACAATTTAGGGAGAAATCCACTAAACACTATTGAACGCCACAGCTAACATGCATAGATGGAATCTGAGAGAGTCAGATGCATGCCGTCATTGCCAAGGAGGCCCTGAGACAATGGACCACATCGTCATCCACTGCCCAGTGACAAGCCTATCAGGAGGCTACGAGACAGCCTATAAGGCAGGAAAAGAATTTGAAGAATGGATTAAAAGATTCAAAATAGAGGTGTAGCCATTCGATACTACTAACGCCACAGTGTTGGCCTAGGAAAATAAAACAAATGTCTCCCCCCCCCCCCCCCCCCCCCCCCCCCCCGTCCTCCCCCCTACCCCATGGAATATGAGTTTATGTTATTTTTTCCAATCTGCAATCAACTTTGATTTATAATGATAATAGTCTTTTAATGTTGTAGATACCTTCAGTAATTTGTGATATATTATCGTTGATTAAAGGTAGATGGGTACAAAACCATTATTTTGAGAAAATCAGATTTATTGTTTAAACAACATACTATTATAATGAATGTAATCAACATAAAAATAACAGACTCGTTGACATGAAATCATTATAAAAGAAGTATTCTTCCACCCTATATCACTAAATACTAACGCCTAAAGTGACTGAAAACGGTTGCCAACGCCTTCACGGATGCTAGAGTTCACAACGTGACTTTTAACTATGTGGTTTTTTTTTTTAGTTTTATTTAAATAGTATTATTCAAGTTTTAGAAAGTTTTAAATGTAAAACCCTACAAACTGTGGAGTGATCCTCGACAATATTGGAGGTTTCCACAAGACGAAGAAGAAGAAGAAGAAGAAGACATGATATCATGTTTAGGTCTACATTACTAATTTGTCACGTCAGATTATAAATCGCTAAATTTCCATTAAAAATCATATTGTTTGAAAAGAAGTAAATCTATCATTTAAATGTTTTTGAAAATGTCTTGTATTCAAAGATGACGAAATAGGAACCGATTGAGGGGTGGAATAAATGATTTCTTACAATCTTGCAGCGGTGGGAAACACGTCCAGTATTGGTTCAATAGTCTGATGTCACGTCGCCCAGCAACGGTGGCCATCGTGGCTCTAAACAAAGAAAATCGGTACATTTTATTCTTCATGTTGGCTAGAACTTTTCATTTGTCTTGTGATCAGAATGTGTAAAAGTCAAAACATGATCAGATTTATAATGTTTTTTCCCCCCCTCTGGATACGCTTTTATGCTCGTCGGAGAAATATTTCATAAGGGCGCACGCCATTGTTCCGATAGTTTAGAGCCAGTGTTACTAAGTTATCATGCGTCATTACGGGGGAAGTGACGTTACGACTTTTGAAGCGTATTCCAAAAAGCAAGAGTGTATAAGAATCGTAGTATATTCATGCGCACAACAGCTAACAGTGTATGGTATATAACGCCAAAAATAATTATACAAAACATGCCAAACTTTTTATGTTAAATCAAGAGTCAAATTTGATCGGAGAAAATACACTTTTTTTGCTCACGTTTTAAGCAGATTTCGAAGCAATATCTCTTCTAGCTACTTAACCATTAAAGTATTTGAAAATATAAAAACACAACATACAAAAGAATGTTTTTGGGAAATGAAAAATAAATGGTTAAGCTATCGTATTTAAAAAAAAAAAGAAATCTCATTTTGGCCACAGAATTCCATTTTTACCTTAATACTCCTATCTATAACTGTTAACTAGATTCTACGACATTTGGTATATAGGGAAGCGTAGACTGAGACCATGCCACAACATCATGCGTTCTTCGTCTAAACTTCCCGTACGTCCAGACTTGGGACGCAATCAAGTGCCTTTTCTTCGTTAACCATTCCCTATTATTTTCCTTGGCCAGCTCACAAATATTTCGTCAAACTATCCATTGAAAATGTTTAATTTTGACCAGTTGTGTCCGTTGGATTGTTAGTCATATTGTCGGTAGATTTTTGGTTGTTTTATTTTTTTGTTGGTTTTTTTATTGTTGTTGTTGTTTTCATCCCACCGTTGGATTTTCCCCGAATTGAACGCCAACCCTACCTAAGATATAAAATTAGATTTTAACGTTTATATAGAGCATTTCGGCGGATTTACCATGCTGTGTGCGCTTAACAGTATTTCACTTATTCCACCAACATGTCATAAGGAGCCATAATTCTATTTCGTACAGTACTAGTCACCCGTTAGGCTTCCTATTTGTAACAACAAATCTTGCCATATCTGCCACATGTAGATAGGTACTCATTCACATCTGAACCAAGTGAGATAATGTGTGTAAATTGCCTTGCCCAAGGATCCCCATTTGGGACCAGAATTTTCCATGATCAATGCGTGTTTAATTTGACCTTAATGAT
Organism: Berghia stephanieae; assembly: GCF_034508935.2. Taxonomy (NCBI): domain Eukaryota; kingdom Metazoa; phylum Mollusca; class Gastropoda; order Nudibranchia; family Aeolidiidae; genus Berghia; species Berghia stephanieae. The sequence goes on along the minus strand of NC_088371.1, from coordinate 36,203,617 downwards.
TATGGGGAATTGATTATTTCTTTATTCAGCATTATTTTGAATCTGTTTAGCAACATTTTTGATTTCATACTTCATACTGTTCCAAATTTAAGATTTAAGATGCCGCTATGTGGTCTAGTGGTATGACACTCGCTTTCGGATCGGAAGGTCCTGGGTTCGAGCCTCGCGCTCGGCGCATAGTTGAGTCCTTGGAAAAGACTCTTTACTCACATTCTCTCACCGTACTCAGGTGTAAAATGAGTACCTGGTCGTTAACAGCGTTGTCTTTGTCCGAAAAATTGTAATATCGCCTACTAGGTGTTATGTCCCGTCCTACATGTTAAATGTTGCTGTTGACCAGGGACCCCTTGTAAAGCGATTTGAGCACATTTAGTGGATATTGCGCTATATAAAAGCTCAATTTAATTAATTTTTTTAAAATCACAAATTTATTTTTAATACTCAGATAACATAATTTGCTTGTTCAGAATTCAGCAACAAGCGTATAAAGTTACAAGTATAAAAATAACTTTAAAAATATAATAAAATATTAAAAATAATAATAAATGTTTCATTAATTGACGCTCGGCGCGTAGGCGAGTCCTTGGAAAAGGCTCTTTACACACATTTTCTCACCGTACTCAGGTGTAAAATGAGTACCTGGCCGTTAACAGCGTTGTTTCTATCCGAAAAAAAAATAATATCGCCTAACGCGCGTCATGTCCCATCCTACATGTGAAATATTGCTGTTGGCCATTGACCACTTGTAAAGCGCTTTGAGCACGTTTAGTTGATATTGCTCTGTATGAAAGCTCAAAAAGGAAAACGAATTTGCAAACTTTAATTACAAGAATATATATATATATATATTTAGACTATAAATTAAGATGCCATCACTTTGACAACAGAAAACGAATTACACAATCTATGTATCCAGTCCTCCGGAAGAGTGGTTTTACACTTCCAATGAAATAGGAACCAGTCTGTTAACATCGCACTTTTCCTCCCTATTATACAGCTTGGTGTTCCTGCCTGGCCTTCGTAAAGTCATGGCCTGACACTGACCAAAAAAAATGACATCAAAATGCCAGTCTTTTGCCACAAAAGAAAACAAATCGTGAGTTGTATTCAATAGAGTAACTAATGAAATAACTTGTTTCCATGAGCTCTACTAACGACAACTCACTAGGCGGTGCAAAAACCAAATAATGACGTCAAACTGGCAGTCCTTTTGGATTTCAGTGTCAGGCTATAACATAACGATGGCTACGGTTCCTGGCTGGGGTCAATTTTACCCATCCTGTAAACTGATTCGAGAGACAGACGTGCAAATAATAATCGGTTTCATTTCTTTAAGCCTCTACCCCAGAAAACCATCCATGAAAATTGCATGTTGCAACAACAGTATGTTCTCCACGGACGCGAACCACTTCAACCCAGACGTCCGTACCTTTTCTTCCAAACCACTCGACCTGTTTGTACTTGATCGAATCCCCAGTATTGTTAGCCGAAGTTGTCTGAAACAAAACAAACGTGTGATTCAGTATCCCCAATGTTTTACGTAAATGCCATTCCAAAGTGCCGTGATGCTTTTGGTACCCTTTCACTCCAAAAGTATATTTACCTCCAACGGGAAGTGTGTACACACCACTCAATCTGTCCATTTGTTGACAGGGTTTTAGCACAGTCTTATACTTTCTAACCTGGACGGGGATACTGTTTGTTTGTTCGGGGAATTTGAATGCTGAGATAACTTCAAAACTGTAATCCAGATGTTCAGCAACCCCTGTAGAAAGGAAATTAGATACAATCATAAAGGTCATAGTAGTAGTAGTAGTAGTAGTAGTAGTAGTAGTAGTAGTAGTAGTAGTAGTAGTAGTAGTAGTAGTAGTAGTAGTAAATATGCGGTTATTAAAAGCGTGTAGCATAAGTATGAATGCATACTATTTCAAATGAAAAAGACCACAATGAAAATTCCATATGAAGTTTCATCAATACATGGAATAACAAATAAAACTCATTTCGCACCTCACACACGGAGTGAAATTTGAGGGTTTTTTTTTTCAAAACTGCCTTTGTCTCTATCTGTTGTGGCAAAAATCAGCCACACCTCGTAAACCTCTGAATCGCTGGAGGTTTCACCTAAACATTCATCCATCCAAGGAAGAACAAATAAAACTCCTTTTGCACCTCTCACACACAGAGTGAAAACTGATTTTTTTTCTTAACTTCATTCAGTATCTATTATGCAAAACATCAGTCACATCCTGTAAACCTCTGAACCGCTGAATGGAAGTTTCATCTAAAGATTCATCAATCCTTATTAGAACAAATAAAACCCATTTGTATCTCACACAAGGAGTAGAGATTTAGTTTTTCCCATACTTCATTCTGTTCTATTATGGTAATAAATCAGCAACACCCTGTAAACCTCTGAACCGCTGAAGGTTTCACCTAAAGTTTCATCAATCCTTATTAGAAAAAATAAAACTCATTTTGCATCTCACACACAGAATGAAAACTGATTTTTTTTCTTAACTTCATTCAGTATCTATTACGCAAAACATCAGCCACATCCTGTAAACCTCTGAACCCCTGAAGGTTTAACCCAATATTTAATATTCATCAATCCAAGGAAGAACAACTCAAACTCATTTTGCACCTCACACACGGAGTGAAGATTGAGTTTTCCATCTATCTATTATGGCAAAAAATCAGCCACACCCTGTAAACCCCTGAACCCAATGACTTTGAATAATGACTGTTTACCCTTTGTTTGTTGATTCCCTGCCATGGAATACGTTTTGTCTGCTTGTAAGTACGTCTGCCTTGATATTTTTTGTGTCGATCCCATAGCATGGGCTCCTGTTCCAGCAGTTGGCATTAGCGCTGACTGTTTTGGTGATGGCGTTGATGTTTGTGATCCCATAGCATTGGCTCCTGTTCCAGCAGTAGGCGATGGCGATGGCTTTGATGTTAGTGATCCCAGACCATTGGTTAATGTTCCAGCAGTTGGCATTAACGCTAATGGTGGTGGTGATGGCGTTGATGTTTGTGATCCTAAAGCATTGGTTAATGTTCCAGCAGTTGGCATTAACGCTGACGGTGGTGGCGATGGCTTTGATGTTTGTGATCCCATAGCAGTGGCTCTTGTTCCAGCAGTTGGCATTAACGCTGACGGTGGTGGCCATGGCTTTGATGTTTGTGATCCCATAGAAGTGGCTCTTGTTCCAGCAGTTGGCATTAACGCTGACGGTGGTGGCCATGGCTTTGATGTTTGTGATCCCATAGAAGTGGCTCTTGTTCCAGCAGTTGGCATTAACGCTGACGGTGGTGGCAATGGCGTTGAGGTTTGTGATTCTGGTCGAGAAGCGAAAGATTGCTGTATTCCTTCCCAAAAGCGTTTCAAGGAGATGACCAATGATGATTCTGGTTTTGATGATGCTGTCAATGAATCCACCGTTCGTGGTGGAGGTGGTGGTGGTGGTGGTGGTGGTGGTGGTGGTGGTGGTGGTGGTGGTGGTGGGGAAACGAGAGATGGTCGCTTTTCTGGTGGTGCAGAAGAATTAATTTGAGGTGATATTTCTGACAACAATTCTGGACTTTCAGGTGTATTTTGATCCTTTCGATGCAGTCGTGTTCGCAACTTTTTAAGGAGCAGTAAAAACGTATTTTGTTGTTGTTGTTGTTGATGATGATGATGATGTTGCTGCTGCTGCTGCTGCTGCTGCTGTTGAACTGGTTGATTTTGCTGTTGCTCCTGTTGGTGCTGTTGTGGTGGTTGTTTTTGTTGTTGCTGTTGTTGTTGTTGTTGTTGTTGATCTTGTGGTTGTCTTTGTTGCTGTTGTCGTTGTTGTTTTCGTTGTTGTGGTTGTTGCTGTTGTTGTTGTTGTTGTTGTTGTTGTTTTTCTTGTTGCGGTTGTTGGTGTGGTTGTTGTTGTTGCTGTTGTGGTTGTTGTTGTTTCTGCTGTTTCTGTTGTAGCTGTTGTTCCTGTTGTTGCTGTTGTGGTAGTTGTTTTTGTTGCTGCTGTTGTTGTTTTGGCTGTGATTTTTGTTGTTGTTTTTGTTGTTGATCTTGCGGTTGTTTTTGTTGATTTTTTTGTTGTTGTTTTTGTTGCTGTTGTGGTTGTTGTTGTTGTTTTTCTTGTTGTGGTTGTGATTGTTGTGATTGTTGTTGTTTTTCTTCTTCTTCATCATCATCATCATCATCTTCTTCTTCTTCTTCTTCTTCTTCTTCTTCTTCTTCTTCTTCTTCTTCTTCTTCTTCTTCTTCTTCTTCTTTTTCTTCTTGTGGTTGTTGTCGTTGTTGCTGTTGTTGTGGTTGTTGATTTTGTTGTTGTTGTTGTTGTTGTTGTTGTTGTTTCTGCTGTTTCTGTTGTTCCTGTTGTTGCTGTTGTGTTAGTTGTTTTTGTTGCTGCTGTTGTTGTTTTGGCTGTGAATTTTGCTGTTGCTGTTTTTGTTGTTGTTGTTGTTGTTGTTGATCTTGTTGTTGTTTTTGTTGATTTTTTTGTGGTTGTTTTTGTTGCTGTTGTGGCTGTTGATTTCGTTGTTGTGGTTGTTGTTCGTGTTGTTGTTGTAGTTGTTGCTTTTCTTGTTGTGGTTGTTGTTGCGGTTGTTGTTGATGTTGTTGTTGCTGTTGTGGTTGTTGTTGTTGTTGTTGTTGTTGTTCTTCTTCTTCTTCTTCTTCTTCCTCTTGTGATTGTTGTCGTTGTTGCTGTTGTTGCGGTTGTTGATTTTGTTGTTTTTGGTGTTGCTGTTGTGGTTGTTGATTTTGTTGTTTTTGGTGTTGCTGTTGTGATTGTTGATTTTGTTGTTTTTGGTGTTGCTGTTGTGATTGTTGATTTTGTTGTTTTTGGTGTTGCTGTTGTGATTGTTGATTTTGTTGTTTTTCGTGTTGCTGTTGTGGTTGTTGATTTTGTTGTTTTTCGTGTTGCTGTTGTGGTTGTTGATTTTGTTGTTTTTCGTGTTGCTGTTGTGGTTGTTGATTTTGTTGTTTTTGGTGTTGCTGTTGTGAATGTTGATTTTGTTGTTTTTGGTGTTGCTGTTGTGGTTGTTGATTTTGTTGTTTTTGGTGTAGCTGTTGTGGTTGTTGATTTTGTTGTTTTTGGTGTTGCTGTTGTGGTTGTTGATTTTGTTGTTTTTGGTGTAGCTGTTGTGGTTGTTGATTTTGTTGTTTTTGGTGTTGCTGTTGTGGTTGTTGATTTTGTTGTTTTTGGTGTTGCTGTTGTGGTTGTTGCTGCTGCTGTTGTTGTTTTGGCTGTGGTTTTTGTTGTTGTTGTGATTGCTGTCCTTGTTGTTGGTCATTTCGTTGCTTGTCCTGTTGTCGCTTTTGTAGAATTTCTACTTGTTCCCGAAGTTGGCATTGACTCAGACTTTGAAGATAATTTTGATTCTTCAGCTCGTTGATTTCCTTTTGTTGAAGGTGCAACTGGTGTTGGTATTGTTCTTGTTGAAACTCAAGCAAGCTTAATTTTCTCATTTCACTGGACATCCATTTTACCTAAATTAATGGATACAGTAATAATAATATCATATCATATCATATCATATCATATCATATCATAACATATCATATCATATCGTATCGTATCGTATCATATCATATCATATCATATCATATCATATCATATCATATCATATCATATCATATCATATCATATCATATCATATCATATCATATCATATCATATATCAT
>NC_088371.1:36190443-36192943 GCF_034508935.2 Berghia stephanieae | reverse complement strand
ACATCATACTACTACTATACTACTACTACTACTACTACTACTACTACTACTACTACTACTACTACTACTACTACTACTACTACTACTACTACTACTACTACTACTACTACTATTACAACTACAACTCGAACTTTCGCTTTTTTTTCTCCTTGGGCAAGATGATTAACCCCCAATTTGCTCAATTGGACAACATGGGTGATTCCCATTTGTTGTCCAGCTTAGTGATCACTGCCTTCAGAGCCACGAGGCCCATGGAGCCGGAGTTTATCCCAGTTTCTATAGCGTGAAACGGACAATATCAATCGCTTGCTACCCTTAGGATAGGATGCTAGGTTTCGTAAAGTACTTTCCGCCAGATCTAACAAACCCAGCTACCCAATCACTGCTGGGTAGACAGGAGGGGGGGGGGGGGGTAGAAAAAATCTCGACTGCACGTGGGATCGCTCTATGTCCTCTTGCGTGTGAAGCGAGTGCTCTACCAATTGAGCTATCGGGACCCCTTGGTGATCACTTAGTGACTAAAAACATCTGACTCCTAACGATAAAAGATATACAGGGCGGCTCTTTCCGTTGGTAAAATATTGTCGCATTTGGCTTCTACAGTCATGACGTCACTTCCCTCGTAATGAAGCATAGTAACTTAGTAACTGGCTCTAAACTATCGTAACAATGGCGGACGCCCTTATGAAATATTTATCCGACGAGCATAAACGTGTATCCAGAGGGGAAAAAAAACATTATAAATCTGATCATGTTTTGACTTGTATACATTTTGATCACATGACATGAGCAACAGTTCTCGCCAGCATGATTATAAAAAGTACCGATTTTCTTTGTTTAGTACCAAGCTGCTCGTTGCTGGGCGGACGCGACATCAGACCATTGAATCCTATAGGGATCAATAGTGCGATGTCACAATACTGGTTCCATTCTCCTTTGAAGTGTGAAACCAGTCCTCCGGAGAAGATATACGTACCTTGAGCAACTGATCTTCTGCTGTCAGAGTGATGGCTTCTTATCTTCTAGCCTAAATAAATACTCCCCCGTGTGGTATCCGGGGCCCCTCAGCTGAGAAGGCTACAAGAATAGCCCAACGCCAAGCCATCGTGTCGTAAAAGGCGAGCTAATGGTGTGTGTGAACCCCCCTTATTTGAGTCACCTGGTCCTCCAGGTTGGGGATTGGCGAAGGGTTAACACCCCTTTCCGTAAAACTCAAACCATTACAGAAACACAGACGAACAAACCAAACCCTTTTTTTAGCTTGGGCGCTCGAAGAGTTTCTGCAATGCCAGAATTTATGAAGGACAACAGACAAAGCCGAAAGGACTCTGCAGACCCGATGACGTCTTCGCCAAACAAGCAGCTTCGAATTGCGTCGTGGAAGAATTAAAGATGCTGATATACAGAGAAGTGATAAGAAATAGAACGAGATAAAAAAAAAAGTTATCTCGGGATAGAGAAGGATGGAAACTGTTTGTCTGTGGCCTATACCCTGACCCAGGGTGAAAAAGGCGATGATGATGATGGAGATAAGAGAAGGATGGAAACTGTTTGTCTGTGGCCTATACCCTGACCCAGGTGAAAGCATGATGATATGAAAAAGAAGGAGGAAACGTTTGTTGTATACTGACCAGTGAAAGGCAATGATGATGATGATGATGAAATAAATACTGGTCGTCGATAAAGATACTCGATCCGCGCTTTTATGCCTTGTAATCATAATAATCTGCTTAAACATTTTACTACTAAAACAGGGAATGAGATTAGCGGAAGAGTAGCGTCCCTTGATTGTACGTCACCTTACAGAGAGAACGTCAATTTGGTTTTGAAGTGTCTCAAGCCGCTTTCACTGGAAGAGAGGACGAGAGATGCATGCGCACAACCAACATGACGTTCTCTCTCTAATAACTTTTCCGCCAGTGACGTCACAGACTGTGAGTGACGTCCAATCAAGGGGCGCTACTCTTCCGCTAATCTCATTCCCTATAGTTGTGCCACCCTACAATTCAATACGTAATCTATTCATTATTTAATGCATTGACCAGAGGACTAGTTGCACACTTCCAAGGAGTGTTGAACCGGAAGAGAGTAATGTGTGACGTCACAACTTCTGCCATATAACTGGTATTGTGTGTACTCACGTCCTTTGTCTGTATTGTTCTCATCCGAAGACTTTCCATTTTCAGTCTTTGGTTAGTATTTTCACGATCCCAGACTTCAGGCAGCCCCCACCGTTCTCTTATAATAGAAATAGTCATCTCAGTGATGATGATGGTGATGATGATGGTGATGATGATGATGATGATGATGGTGATGATGATGATGATGGTGATGATGATGGTGATGATGATGATGATGATGATGATGATGATGATGATGATGATGATGATGGTGATGATGGTGATGATGGTGATGATGGTGATGATGATGGTGATGATGATGATGATGATGATGGTGATGATGGTGATGATGGTGATGATGATGGTGATGATGGTGATGA
>NC_088371.1:36167943-36182943 GCF_034508935.2 Berghia stephanieae | reverse complement strand
AATAATAATAATAATAATAATAATAATAATAATAATAATAATAATAATAATAATAATAATATAATAATAATAATAATAATATAATAATAATAATAATAATAATAATAATAATAATAATAATAATAATATATAATAATAATAATAATAATAATAATAATATATGCTATTGATGTCACATACACATTCAATGCACTCACACCATTAATCGTGTAAAAACAACACATCAACTCCCGAGGAAAATGTGCACTGCACAACAGAACAGCACAATGATTCTGACACATCAAATCAATTCAGTAAAAAATGTCGAAATGACCCAGATAAGATTAAAACTCAAGATTAAAACCGTACTGATCAAAATAAGATATATATTTATTTGCGAATTTTAAGAAATAGAGTATTATTATTATTATTATTATTATTATTATATTATTATTATTATTATTATTATTATTATTATTATTATTATTATTATTATTATTATTATTATTATTATTATTATTATTATTTATTATTATTATTATTATTATTATTATTATTATTATTATTATTATTATTATATATTATTATTATTATTATTATTATATTATCATTACTATATTATTATTATTATATTATCATTATTATTCATTTTATTATTATTATTATTTTATTATTATTATTATTATTATTATTATTATTATTATTATTATTATTATTATTATTATTATTATTATTATTATTATTATTATTACTGGAGCATTTATATAGCGCAATATCTACTCAACGTGCTCAAAGCGCTTTACAAGGGGTCCCTTCTTCCTCTTAGTAGTCCTTCAGAGCCATTAGGTAGGCTCATAAAGCTGGAGTTTATCCTTGTTTCTATAGATAGTATGCGCTTGTCTAAGAAGCTCACAACATTGCCATCCGGAAGTATAACGGACCAACACACAAAACCGGGTGTGTATCCATGAACGTTTATAGTCAGGTTAATACAGTTTAGTGAGAATTACTCACAAACGCGGATGGCAAAAATCAATAACAAAGACCTGAGTGACGTCAACTTCGAACTATCTATAGATAGATCGAAGCTGACGTCACTCCAGTCTTTGTTTTTGTTTTGTTTTTTGCCATCCGCGTTTGTGAGTAATTCTCACTAAACAAAATTAACCTGTATATTAATGTTCATGGTTCCACACAGTTTTGTGTGTTGTTCCGTTATACTTCCGGATGGCAATGTTGTGAGCTTCTTAGCCAAGCGCATACTATCTATGGCGTAAAACGGACAATAGCAATGGGAGCGATCTATATTCAGGTTTTCGTCCAACCTGGTCATCAATCACATGATATGTTGCTGTCAAAGGATTGGATATTTCTGGATAAATGTAAACACGCTGCTTTGTTTATGAAAGTTGTAAACATACCCATGTGTCAAGCTGTATAAAATGACTAATCGTGATATTGGATAGTTCGAAATCTGTGAACACTTTTCACTATGTGGGTCACTTTGGGCACATTTTGCAATGTGACCAATGACGTAGAGCACATGTATGGAAATATAATATAGATCAACCCAATTGCTTGCTTTTCTTTCGATATGACGCTAGTCTTTCGCAAAGTATTTTCCGTCAGATCTAACACAGATCCAGCTACCCAGTCACTGTTGGGTGGACTGGGGGGTGGAAAAAAAGTCTCGACTTTACCCGGAATCGAACAAGGGGTCACTAGCCAACAAAAACACGTTACATGTAGAACGAGACATAAATTGAGCTTTATATAGCGCAATATTCACTAAATGTGCTCAAAGCGCTTTACAAGGGGCCCCTGGTCAACAGAAACATTTAACATGTAGGACGGGACATGACGGCTGTTAAGCCTTATTACAATTTTTCGGACAAAGACAACGCTGTTAACGGCCAGGTACTCATTTTACACCTGAGTACGGTGAGAGAAAGTAAGTAAAGAGCCTTTTCCAAGGACTCAACTATGCGCCCAGCGCGAGGCTCGAACCCAGGACCTTCCGATCCGAAAGCGAGTGCCATACCACAAGACCACATAGCCGCACCTGTTAGGCAATAATTTTACAATTTTTCTTTCTCAAGATAGAAACAACTCTGTTCACGGTCAGTCAGGTAATCATTTTACACTTAAGTACGGTGAGAGAACGTGAATAGAGAGCCTGTTACAAGGACTCAACTGTACGCCGCTTTAGAATGGGATTCGAACGCTAGGCCTTCCAATCCGAAGGCGAGTATAAAATAATGATGTTAAACGTTTAGGTAGAATACACCATCCGCCAGCCGAATAAGACGTAACATGCAACACACAAAACTATGTGTAACCTTGAACGTTTATAGATAGTTCGAAGATGACGTCACTCAGGTCTTTGATATTGTTTTTTTGCCATCCGCGTTTATGAGTAATGCTCACTGTATTAACTGTATTAACCTGACTATAAACGTTCATTATAGATAGTATGCGCTTGGCTTAGAAGCTCAAAACATTGCCATCCGGAAGTATAACGGACCAACACACAATACTGTGTGTATCCATGAACGTTTATATTCTGGTTAATACAGTTCAGTGAGCATTACTCATAAACGCGGATGGCAAAAAAGCAATAACAAAGACCCGAGTGACGTCATCTTCGATCTTTCTGTAGAAGGAACGAAATTGACGTCTCTCAGGTCTTATTGAGTTATTATTTCTAGACAGCCTATTAATAAAAAAAAAAAAAAACATTTCGATGAGACAACAAACGTTCGAGGTAACGGAAGGTTTATGTGCTGGTATCTTTAATCTGTCTGGCGGACGTTGTGAGCATTTTACATAAATACATCGCATCAAGTATCAAGTTTGATTGATATAATTTAGTGAGAACGAATCACCCAAAATGGATGTCTTAAAACTGTAACAAAGAGCTGAGTGACGTCAGATTCGTTGTAGGCCTACTCATTAAATTAAGCAGAGAACGTTCTCTGAGTTCAACTTGTCATTCTATTTTTAGAATCAGGACCACCGTGACCTAATATCGTTTTGAAAAGATTGGTCGCATTTTCATTCCTTCCACTTCCTTTTATCTCCAAAGCACACAGGCTATAATAATATAATGTGTGAATATGCCAGTACGTTAGCGATACAGCGAGATTGTAGGCTATTACAAAGTGTCATTTTATCATTCTTGTTTTTCAGTCTTGTTCAATCTTGATGTGTTGTAAAATCGGTTGTAAGCGACATGCACTTATTTTCAGGTCTGACAACCCAACTCATTATGGGCTTAGGTTGTAATGGAATTATCTTTTTTTAAATGACGCAAAAATATAGATCTAATTGTCCATCACAGCAATGTTAAACTAGGCCCATACTTTCGTTCGGGTGTCAGACCTGTATTTATGTATACGTCGTTTGTAAACATATTGCACATAGTATTATTATTATTATTATTATTATTATTATTATTATTAGAACGCAATTATGGGCTTTGTTTAACACACCGTTGGAATGGACAGTACCTTGCGTTGGTTTGAGAGTAGATAATTCCATTACAACAATGAGGCCATAACAAATTGGGCTATCAGACCTACAAATAAGTCTACACGTTGGTTGTAAAAAAAAATAATCACATATTTCGTTTATTTCTCAGGATAGCGTCACAGAATATTCAATCAAGGTAAATTTTCGTTTAGCTAAATTATACTCTTCAACAGTCGTAACGTCACTTCCTTCCTAATGGCGCATATAACGTAGTAACACTGGCTTTAAACTATCGGAGCAATGGCGGACGCCCGCATCAAATATTTCTCTGACGAGCATAAAAGCGTAACCAGAGGGGAAAAAACCCACACATTTGATCATATTTTGACTTTTACACACTCTGATCACAAGGCATATGAAAAATTCTAGCCAGCATGAAGATAAAAAGGAATGATTTTCTTTGTTTAGATCCAAGATGGCCGCTGTTGCCGGGCGGCGTGACATCAGACTATTGAATCGTATTGCTTATCTGTGCTATCCTTGTAGTATTACAATACCGTGAACTTGGGTAGCTTTGCCTTAACTCTTTCCTTCCTGGCCATTTCATGGATTTTCCCCACAACGTCATTATCACACAGTATAATATAGAATTGTAAAACTCTTACCAAAAGGGGAAAAGAACATGCTATACATAATTTTGTTCTATTCTTATAACTTAAACTAAAATATTCTTCAAATTTTGTGATATACAAAAGAAATCTGAATTTTGCCTCAAGGGGTTATTTTGCCTTCATGGGTAACTTTGCCTTCAGGGGTAACTTTGCCTTCAGGGGTAACTTTGCCTTAAGGAGTAACTTTGCCTTAAGGGGTAACTTTGCCTTCAGGGGTAACTTTGCCTTCAGGGGTAACTTTGCCTTCAGGGGTAACTTTGCCTCAAGGGGTAACTTTGCCTTCAGGGGTAACTTTGCCTTCAGGGGTAACTTTGCCTTAAGGGGTAACTTTGCCTTAAGGAGTAACTTTGCCTCAAGGGGTAACTTTGCCTTCATGGGTAACTTTGCCTCTGTAAATTTGGAGCATTTCGAATTTTGAGTCATCTCAGCTTTGTTGTAGTTATTATCCTGGTTAAATGACTGAACTTTTTATCAAAGGAAATAATGACCACAAAACTAAATATTATACTCTAATTGGTCCAATATTCAAGAGTCAACGTTTCCCTTTAAGGCAAAGTTACTCCAGTTGACGGGACCAAGGTTGTTAGTTATTGATGCTTTGCGTTTAGTTAAAATACTCACAACATCCGGCAGTCAGATTAAACATACGTACACACTAGACTCGCTGTCATTCTCTAAGGATGTACTCCATCGTCTGCTCTGGGCATCCACATGTACACAAGCTAGTCTCAGCCAGGCCCCACTTTTTCATGCTTCCAGCTGCTGTTCTCCCAATTTTTGGCCGGGCTGTTTTCAGTGTTGCCCATTAAATTCCTTTGGAACTCAGTTCCGTAGGGCAGTTCTTCTCTAGGATATTCAATGGCTTCATTTGCATGGTTGTCCCACTCCCTCCATGTGGAAAGTCTGTATACAGCTGCATGGTCAGGGTTGATGCTTTCTTCCATCATGAAGTTCTTTCTCGACTTCAGTCTAATTGTTGGGTTGTGGTCATGAAATAATGTTCGTTTTTGAACTCTATGTTAAATGTTCATAGTTAAATAATATCAACTTTCGTGTTGAATTAATTATTATCTTTCATTTTCCCTACGGTCGTTTTTCAGCATTACCGAATTAAATGTGCTCAAAAGGGCAGATTAAATATTATGAAAAGAAACCTCGATTTAGAATTTCAATTTTATTTTCAGTTTTTAACACATTTTTAAAATAAAATTTTGTTTACCATTTCTTTCAGGTATTGATAATAATAAAACCACAGATTTTGTGACAATAATAATAATAATAATAATAATAATAATAATAATAATAATAATAATAATAATAATAATAATAATAATAATAATAATAATAATAATAATAATAATGATAATAATAATAATAATAATAATAATAATGATAATAATAATGATAATGAATAATAATAATAATAATATATAATAATAATAATAATAATATATAATAATAATAATAATAATAATAATAATAATAATAATAATAATAATATTAATAAAATAATAATATAATAATAATAATTAATAATAATAATAATAATAATATATCTTTATTGTCCTCAAAAAAAAGTGGCAATTTGTCATTTGGTTACACATTTATAACAATACAATATTGACATAGACACACTTACACAGATGCAAACTAGTAACATAGTAGTCATCGGGAAAATAAGAAACAAAAATAAATAAATAAATAAATAAATAAATAAATAAATAAATAAATAAATTTTAAAAAAAACAAACAAAAAAAATTTGTGGTTTGGTGTTTTTATCTTCAAAATATTTAGTTCAAATATTGAAATTTGTGCAAAGTATCCCCGTTCTGTGGAATAAAATATTGCAGTTAACTCATTGTACAGCCAAGTATGGCGAGAAAATGGGAGTTTAGAGCATTTTCCACATACTCAACAATGCACCGCTTAGAGCGGGACACAAACCAAGGACGTTCTGATCCGAAGGCAGCAGCTTCTAATGGTGCTCACACTACTATGTCATGACGATCAACCCAATCAGTAAATTCTTTACCGCACCCGTGCACCGTCGCAATCCAGCCCGGAAGCTTCGTCACAACACACCGTTCAACTAGGTGCTCTGCGGTTTCGGGTTCTTTCCCACATCGGGTACATGTTGGACAGGTGGAAAGTCCCCACTGATGAAGCGATTTTGCCGTTAGGCAGGTTCTCGACCGGAGCCGATTCACTACCACCCAGTGTCTCCTCTTACTGGTGGAGAAGCCTGGTAATATCTCACCTAGTTCGAGAGTCATACCACAAGTCTATACAGCCGCGTGATCGAATACGGGTGACGTTGATATTTTTATTCTCACCCCCCCCCCCATCCCCCCATGTGTCCCCCTTGCAGTGATTGGGTAGATGGGTACTGTTAGATCTGGCGGAGAGTACTTTACTATAGACTAGCGTCATATCCAAAGGATAGCAAGGAATTGCTATTGTCTGTTTAACGCTATAGGAACCGAGATAAACTCCGGCTCTATGGCCCTTATGGCTATGAAGGACTACTGAAAAAAACAAGACTTGGGTGAGTTTTGTGTGTTTTATTTAGGAGGATGAGTATTTACATTTCATTCACTTAGCAAAGTCCCAGGTTTGAGAGTATTTGCCAGGATGAGGATAATTTAATTCGATCGATATTTGTAGGACGAGTTTTCTGACCACAAGTTTGTTGTTGTTTTTCCAGAGAGTGACTCAAATGACGTGGTTTCTTCATTGAATCTTATCTTACTTTCCTTCTTCTTCTTCTTTTAGCTTATCCCGCATTTTGCATGGATGCATCTCCATCCATCTCGGTTTAGATCATCATCTTCCTCCTGGTCCATTCCATCATATCGTCCATTACCTAATCAAACCATCTAGTCTTTGGGAGTCCCTTTTTCCTCTATCCCGCCAATTGCAAGTCCAATACTTTCCTTCCCACGAACTCCTTCTCTCGTCTCTTTACATGTCCGAGCCATTTCAATTTATCTTCTCTCATCTTTATTGATTTATTCTTCACTTCAGCCAACCTTCGAATTCGTTCATTTCTCACTTTATCTCACTTTCCTCAGACTACAAAATCACTTTCTTCAAACATGGACAGCAAAATTGAGAGAATATTGGAACGCTTGCGGGAAGTTGAGGACAAAAACAGCTGTCTTGCGGCAGAGCTGCTACGCGCTCATGAAGAAATTGTTGCACTAAAGAAGTCTAAATTTGACACGAGCACGAAGCTCGATAGATATGCCCAGGAGTTGGAGACCCTCAGTGATATGGTAACATCAAGCCTGGGTTCAAAGGAGTCTGAACAGATTCTTCAAGACGACGTCAAAGACATAAAAAAAAGAGGTGATTAAAAAAAATTAATTATGCCATAATGCTAGTAGTAGTAGTAGTAGTAGTAGTAGTAGTGGTGGTAGTGGTAGTAGTAGTAGTAGTAGTAGTAGTAGTGTAGTAGTAGTTAGTAGTAGTAGTAGTAGTAGTAGTAGTAGTAGTAGGTAGTAGTAGTAGTAGTAGTAGTAGTAGTTGTAGTAGTAGTAGTAGTAGTAGTAGTAGTAGTAGTAGTAGTAGTAGTAGTGGTAGCAGTAGTAGTAGTAGTAGAAGTAGCAGTAGTAGTAGTAGTAGTAGTAGTAGTAGTAGTAGTAGTAGTAGTAGTAGTAGTAGTAGTAGTAGTAGTAGTAGTAGTAGTAGTAGTAGTAGTAGTAGTAGTAGTAGTAGTAGTAGTAGTAGTAGTAGTAGTAAAATGTTATTGTGGGTAGTTATTGTTATTATAGTAATCCAAAGAACAGTGGCAGCTGTTTTTGATGCAACTCCTTTTACCATTATCAGCTGAACGACACAGTGGGAATCGTGAAAAGAACAACGGGCAACATGAAAAGGACAACGATGACAATGAATAAAATGAAGGATGCGTTGAAAACCAGCGAGGAAAGAGTGGAGCGATTGCATCAACTTTTTAATCGGCTTCACGTTTCGATAGCAGACAGAAAACAGGCAGTGGAAAAGGTTTGTTCTTTTATTATTATTTTAATCAGCCCACTTTTTGTTATTGAGCAATATCACGAATTGTGACTGACAGTCTCAAAAGGGTGTTATGTCGTATTTGAACTTTGTTTTTAAACTTGAGCTTTCGTATAGTGCAATATCCACTAAACGTGCTCAAAGCGCTTTACAAGTGGTCCCTGGATAACAGCAACACTTAATTTTACATATAGGACGTGACATGACGCCTGTTAGTTGAAATTACTTTTTTTTCGGATAGAGACAACGCTATTAATGGCCAGGTACTCATTTTACACCTGAGTGCGGTGAGATAATGTGAGTAAAGAGCCTTTTCCAAGGACTTAACTTAACCGAGCGAGCGAGGCACGAACCCAGGACCTTCCGATCCGAAAGCGAGTGTCATAGGTGCCACAAGACTACATAGACACACATACTGCCGTCTTATGATTATAGGACACAAGCGCCATTGGTTTAGTTTTGATAAACGATCGGAAATGTTTTCGAAATTTTAAGGATTTGTTATATGTTTCAGTTTCAAAATGTTGTATTTCTGATCGAAGTGACTATTCTCATCCCCCTAGTCTAGGATGCTAGTCTTCATAATAGTAGTCCACAATTGTTGTATGTTTAATCCAAAGGTTGTAATGCAGTAATTTGTTAAGTTAAGCCGGCGACGTTTTTTTCGGTAATCCAATCGGCCGGGGGGCGGGGATGAGAATAGAGGCAGCCATTTCTGATAGTGTTATATATTGCACATTATACCACCCCTCTCCCTAAATAGTAACGCGAACTGATATCATGTTTACAGTAATAATTTGTGACGTCAGATTATCAAGCGTAAATTTCACTAAAAATCAGATTCTTTAAAAAAAAGTATCATTTAAATGATTTTGAAGATGTCTTTTATTCAAAGATGACGAAATAAGAATCAATCGAGGGGTGGAATAAATGATTTCTTACATTCTTACATTTTGGAATTCGGACTTTGTTCCCAACGCGTACTCGCAAACTCGTGCAGCGGTTGGGAACACGTCCGGAATTCCAAAAAGCAAGAGTGTAAGAATCTTATATTATTATTACTACATGACCCATATATAGCATTATAAAGAACCCCACAAGTGTGTATAAAAGGTGCCAGAGAAAGCAAGAAATAAAAATACAAGAAAAAAAAAGCATCCCAAAAAATCAGCCCACCTCGACTGAGGATCGAACTTCAGACCTTCTGATTACCGGTCAGACGTGCTACCATTACCCAGATAGTTTTGTTCGCCATGAATCGGGGATTCCCATAATATTAAATGGCTCATTTTTGTTTACGTTGGTGCGTACGTCCTTTTATCATATGATGGTAGAATAGTTGCATGTGTGTTAATATGAGATTAGTGGAAGAATAGCGTCCCTTGATTGGACGTCACCCATAGTCTGTGACGTCACCGGCGGAAAAGTTATTAGAGAGAGAACGTCATGTTGGTTGTGCGCATGTGCACATTACGTTCTCTCTCTAATAACTTTTCCGCCGGTGACGTCACAGACTATGGGTGACGTCCAATCAAGGGACGCTACTCTTCCGCTAATCTCATTCCCTATATGTGTTTTTTTTTTTTAATCATATTCAAACCGCCTATGGAGCCAGCGTTTATCCCGGTTTTGGGGTTTTTTTTAATAGCGAGAATCGGAAAATAGCAATTGCTTGCGCTAGCTATCCTCTGCATAGGACCCTAGTCCACCAGAGCAAACAGATCCAGCTACCCAATCACTGATGGCTGGACCAGTGGGAGAGGGAGGGGGGGGGGGGGGGTTGAGGTCAGAAAAATAAATTTTCGACTGCACCCGGGTTCCTTTGCGTGTGAAGCGAGTGCCCTACCGACTGAGCTATCGGGGGTCCCTTTAATTTAAACTTAACACGCTTATTTCTATTTCTTTTATTTTAAGTTTCTGGCAAATGACACGATCAGATTAGACGGTTTTGAGTGTTATCTGCGACAACAGCATCGCCAATTGGAACAACAACAGAAGGATATTAACGAGCTTAAAGATCATGTTCTTTTCCAAAGTCAGAGTCGAAACATTCTTCGGCATCCTGAACAAATACAACAAAGGCAACAACATCAACAGAAACACCAGGGACAACAGCATGGGCATCATCAACACCAGAAGCAGCAAGAACAAAAAAGCGTACCGGAGAGTCAAGTTTCAATTTCACTGACATCATCATCTCCAGAAATGGCTCATTTACCTCAACAACAACAACAAAAACAACAACAACCAACACCATTATCCTTACCATCTGTGCCTGCTTTCAGACCACAAACATCGCCACCGTCTTTACAATCACTGACCCCATCAGCAGAATCATCACCACAATCACTACTACCATTGTTGGCAACATCACCAGCATCATCGCATTCATCAGAAATAGCACCCTTTTTACTCCCATCATTACCGCCATCACAACCGTCATCATCAGGAACGCAAATGCCACCAACCACACTTATAACAACTTCGACAACTATGAATGAGATAGTTTCATTGCAAGCTCCAACTCCGCCCCCACCACCACCACCACCGCCGCCACCACCACCACCACCATCATCATCATCCTCACCATCATCTACCCCTCCACCATCATCATCATCTTCGTCGTTATCACCATCATCATCATCATGGCTATCACCAGTGAAATGGTTCTGGAATGGAATACAACAAACACACGCTTCAAGATCGTCAGCTCCCAAGCAATCAAAGCGTATTAGCATGTTCAAAACATACCCTGACCCACAAACATCATCGCCATACAGTATACCAATACCAACAACAGAAACAACATCAAACGTCACAACTTCATCACCTCCGGCGCAAGAACCCACACCACCACCACCACCACCACTACCAGCAACATCAACCACAACAACAACAACAACAAGCACCACTATACCTTCGCCACAAGAACCCTCACCACTACCACCACCACCAGCAGCAACATCAACAACAACACCACCAGCAACAACAAGCATCACTACACCTTCGCCGCGATCACCGCTCGCACCATCAACAGGAGTAGGAGCCCACGCCATGAGACTAACATTAACATCTTTAAGACAGTCTTACTTACAATCCGCACAACCTTCCATTTCAAAGGACCAACCCACCGATGGTAAGCATCTCGCTAGAGGGCCTATTAGGGCAAACTGAAATAAAACCATCTTCCCGCCCCTCGTATTCCCTTTTGCAAAATTATTGTGAATAATCGAATACATTTCCCGTCCTATTTAATTGTTTAAAATGTGAGTCTTTTTATAACACAAAGTCAATCTTTTGTGCCCAGTGTGTTTTGCTGCTCATGGGTTCCGAAGAAATCTGGCAATATTAAATAAACATTTGTAACCAACCATATCAAAACGGTTCTAAATCGAGATTAATTTGGATCCCGGGAAGTGAATTTAGAAACATAAAATTATAGGAAAATATAAACTTTTGAGTTCTCTGCAAAATGTCACCCATCGTCTCAAAACGGTATAATGTCGAGAAGAACCAGAAGCTGAAAAGTCAAATTAAAGTTAAACTGGTCAAAAAAATTAAATGCTTGTCTATTTACCGCACTGAGATAGGGTATTCATTCTCCTCTTTAAAGCATACAAACTCAACCCAAGTCTGAAATATCAGGCTATAAATTCAATTTTCAACATCTTGATTATCACGACATAATACCGTGGGGTCATATATAAGAAATTGTATTAATTATTGTATAAAATAACCCTAATTTTTAATTATTATTTTTTTTGGTCTAAATCTTCAATTTCCAACATTTTGTTTATCTCAATAATAATAATAATAATAATAATAATAATAATAATAATAATAATAATAATAATAATAATAATAATAATAATAGTAATATAATAATAATAATAATAATAATAATAATAATAATAATAATAATAATAATAATAATAATAATAATAATAATAATAATAATAATGATGATATAATAATAATAATAATAATAATAATAATAATAATAATAATAATAATAATAATAATAATAATAATAATAATAATACCGCTTTGATACGTTGGGTCACAATAAGGACGAGTCATGTTGCTGCTGTTAACTGAGAGAACTCCTTGTTCGGCCCTTTGAGCATAATTAGTTGACTGTGCGCTATATGAAAGCTCAATCTTGTATGCTCAGAGGCAGTGCTTTACGAGTTCATTTTTATTACTCTGTCCATTATAACTCACTCAGTCATTTGGAGAAAAGTTAAATATGAACTATTCCCATTAAAATGGTTTTAAGCTATCTGGAAATAGATATCAAGTCCCGGGTTTGAGAGCTTTTTGCCAAGATGAGGGTCATTTAAATCGATCGATATTTGAAGGACGAGTTTTCTGGCCAAATTTTTAATATGGGTTTTCCAGAGTACGGCAGAGATAATGTAGGCGTTTCAGGTTTCCTCTTTATCAGACCTCCTCAGACCTCCTCAGACCTCCTACTTGACAATTTTAAAATGCGTAGCCTTTGGGAGATAAAAAATAAAAATATAGCCGCTATAGTCAACTTTAAAAATCACCAATTTACTCTCGAAAGGATTAATAAATTACCAGTGGCGTGGCATGCTTACAATAATGGGTGGTGCTAGAATCAGAAGAAAATGACTTAAAACATGCTATATTTGTAAATACGAAGGAAAGAAGAAAAAAATAAAGAAAAGACTTACTCAAATAACTAAGAGGCGGTATTTACCTTATCTCAGTTTTATTATTTTTTTAAAATGATGTAATCCATATTTAAAAGATGGATGCGGTGTCAGGCACGAAATCAACCAATATAGCCACGCCCCTGTTTAAAATAACACTTCAAAATCCTTAAAATAATGTTGTCTGACCCCAATTTTCATTTTAAATAATTTTTAGTGGTTTACAGATGGCCCATGACGTTCTGAAAATGGATCCAAAATTTCGTAATTCTACGATTATATCGTAATAGTTGGAAGGTTTGTCTGTATAAACAAAACACGATGAATGAAACACCAAGGACTTCATTCACCTTAGCTACCCCATTCTCACATCTCTCATTCGTCCTTTGTGTTTCAATCGTCGTGTTTTGTTGATAAAGGGGAAACCCGAAACGTCCACATTATCTGTCTTTGTTCAATAACAAATCGAAGCTTCCAATTCCAATGTGCGGCTATGTGGACTTGTGGTATGATACTCGCTATCGGATCGGAAGGTCCTGGGTTCAAGCCTTGCTCGGCGCAAAATTGAGTTCTTGGAAAAGTCTCTTTACTCGCATTCTCTCATCGTACTCAGGTGTAAAATGAGTACTCATGGCCGTCAACAGCGTTGTCTCTGTCGAAAAAAAAACAAACGAATTGTAATATCACCTAACAGGTGTCATGCCCCGTCCTACATGTTAAGTGTTGCTGTTGACCAGGGATCATTTTTAATGCGCTTTGAGCACGTTTAGTGGATATTGCTTTATATAAAATCTCACTGTTTGTCTTTTTTTATTTTATTTTATTTTATTTTATTTTTTTATAATTCCGTTATCGTTTATGTTATTTATTTATTTTCCACAGAGGCCGAGCATAACGAGTACAGCTTCGAGGTCATGTTGACGTCCAGTCAATCTTTGCAAGAAATTGGCACGCGCGTCGCAGTGAAAGACTATAACATAAAACTAAAACACTGTGAACAAATGGACGCTGTGTTGGGAGTTTACACATGCCCCGTCGCAGGTCAATACATTTTTGGAGTCGAGGGATACCAAAAGAACGAAGGCACATTGGGATGGTTCTTGTGTAAGAAGCGCAAGTGGTTTGTAGAAAAATACCCGCTGTTTCAAACGACCATGGATACGGAAAGAGGGCACAACACCGAATACAATAAGATAGAGTTAGTTGGGCAAAAAGGAGAGGAAGTTTGGATCGAGGTGATCCGAGGTTGTGGAGAAGCCGAAGTGGAGACTTGCATATTTCTGGGATGGTTTTCGGGGCCATAAGTCAGAGGAAGTAGTAGTAGTCCTTCCGAGCCATTAGGCGGCCCATGGAGCCGGGGTTTATCCCGGTTTCAGTAGTAGCGTGAAACGGACAATAGCAATTGCTTGCTCCCCTTTGGATAGGACGCTAGCCTATCGCAAAGAACTTTCCCCACAGATCTAACAGACCCAGCTACCCAATCATTGTTGTTGGGTGGACAGGGGGGGGGGGGGGGGGGGGGGGGGGGTCAGAAATCATATATCTCGACTGCATCCGGGATCAAATCTTGGTCATTTTGCGTGTGAAGAGAGTGCTCTACCAACTGAGTTATTGCCACCCCAATTGGATTCAGTAGTCTGATATCACGCCGCCCGGCAACGGCGGCCATCTTGTTTCTAAACAAAGAAAATCATTACTTTTTATTCTTCATGCTGGCTAGAACTTTTCATATGTCTTGTGATCAGAATGTATAAAAGTCAAAACATGATCAAATTTATGTGTTTTTTTTTCTCCTCTGGATACGCTTTTAAGCTCGCCGGAGAAATATTTCATAAGGGCGTCCGCCATTGTTTCGATAGTTTAGAGCCAGTTGCTAAGTTACCATGCGTCATTAGGAAGGAAGTGGCGTTACGACTGTTGAAGAGTATTGAGTATGAGAGCTGAACATTTGCAACGAAATACCTTGAATCGAAGTACAGAACGCTTTGAATGTTTGAAATGATTGGCGAAATGATGAAGTGCGATACGCACTCGGACCTCAGGAATAATGAAATCAATTTAACACTTTGATATGGAGTGTGATAATAGTATGGAGTTATCAAATCTGGGAGATGATTCATGCTCAAAACACTCTAACAATATTATGAGAAATTATTATTCGAATAAAATATTGAATGTA
>NC_088371.1:36145443-36162943 GCF_034508935.2 Berghia stephanieae | reverse complement strand
GGCTTCCCATGTGTGTATGTGTGTGTGTGTGTGTGTGTGTGTGTGTGTGTGTGTGTGAATAACAATCAATATTAAACAGAGAGATGCTTTACGAGAAAAAATTATCATCTCCCAAAAACAATAACTATATATTTGACCGATTCCCTCCAAGTTAAGGACCCCAGCCAGGGCCAGGACAAAACCAAGTCAATCCCATTCTAACACAAAGACAGAGAGCAACTCGGAAAGCAGATACAGGGGGATAGAAGACACAACACGTGACATACTGCCAGCCGTGGGAGGTCAAATCAAAATTTGACTAAATTTGGACTCGTGAAATTGTATACTTGGTAGGTCTGTATGATGAAGGAGAGATTGTTTTTCCGTTTGTGTTTAACCGTTTTACTGCGCTCGTCAGAAGACTCCGCCCAGTAGGTTTGCTTGTTCGTTTTTTAAGGGTTTTACGGCGCTTGCAACACATTAAGGTCATATCAGCGCCAGTAAAAAGGAAGAAAATGGGATGGTAAAAAGTTAAAGAATTACAATTAAAGCACCCAAGAAAAGGTAAGACAAAGGGGAATTGGTTCAAATAGGGAACGGATGTAGATTCCAAGAGCACACTATCAAAGTACTTAGTTTGAAATCACCTAAATGTCTCACCCAGACACAAGCAGAGGTATCCACTAAAAGGAATACACTCAAATGTTTACAAATCATATATAATACGTTAACAAAACATAATACAGGACATAACAGAGAGATGATTTAAAAGGAAAAAAATATCATCTCCCAAAACTATAACTATACATTTGATTGTCTCCCTACCAGCTAGGACGACCGGCCAGGGCCTGGACAAAACCGAGTAATCTCCATCCAAAAGACAGAAAGCATGTTGGAAAACAGATATAAGGGGATAGAAGACACAACAAGTTCCTCCCTGTCCACTATGGGAGGTCAGGAACCCCACCCAGACAAAGACAGAAAGCATGTTGGAAAAACAGATATAGGGGGATAGAAGACACAACAAGTTCCCCCCTGCCCACTATTTTTGTTTGTTTGTTTGTTTGTTGCTTTAGGTCTCTTCCAACACAATTGAGGTTATATGAGAGACCGCTGAAACAAAAAAACAAGCAATCTAACAAAAGTAGTACAAATGTAAATCAAAATCATAACCTAAAGATATCATAAGCTAAACTATAAATAACCAAGAACAAACAGGCAGAAGATTTACAGAAAAAAAAATATCCCCTGTCAAAAATACAATCACAAACCAAAGAAGCAGGATAGGCTAGTAAAGAGAAGAAGAAACGACATCACTATCGGATCGTACACCCATGCGGCGATCATAGGTATGTGATTCAAGGGTGATGCTCCCATCCAACCACCCGCCCTGCCCACTATGGGAGGTCAGGAACTTGGGGGGTGAAGGAGAAAAATTGCAATAGTAAAATGGCTGCTGATTGATGACAAGCCCAAATAATAAATTAAACAACACATACCATAGGATATTATAATATATATATATTTATATAGTTCGACAAATGGATGATGCCAAGTCTGCAAAGATAGATCATCATCAAGCCCTACTGCAACCTCCTCGTGGTGTCGAACGGTAACAGGTCAAGCTGGCCAACTGCAGAGGGCGACAAGAATAGGCAATGGCAAACCATTCTTGTAACTTTGCCGAGTTAACTGCATGAATAAGTCCAAAAAGTTAAACGGTGACAGCGTAAAGGGGAGCATGTTTTCACGGAAGACTGCTGCCTCGCTCGGTTGGGAGCGTGATGTTCGTCAGGTCACACCGAACCGTCAGCCAGTTACTAGGCGAAATAAATTTAACAAATGTGACAAAACCAAAATTGGGACAGGAATGTCAGGACCTGTGCCCAAAAAGGAAAACTAAACAACATTCTGAAAGAAATGAAACGGCTCCAAATAAATATTCTTGGCCTGGCAGAGATGAGATGGAAAGAGCAGGGAACCATGTCAAAACAAGAAAACAACATGACATATAAGATCATATGGAGTGGTGGAACCTCTTTCCAAAAAGGAGTAGGGATGATCTTAGACCAAAAATCAACCAAATTTTACAAAGGCACGTAGCAATCTCAGACAGAGTTTTGCTGGTTAAGCTAAGAGGACCTGTAGTTGACACCAATATTATTCAAGTTTATGCACCAACAGAAGAGGCGACAGATGCAGATATGACAGAGTTTTACCATTCACTAGACAAAGCAAAACGAATGTGTAAATCACAAGAAGTCCTTATGGTAATGGGGACCTAAATGCTAAGATTGGCAGAGGCAGAGATGGTGACATAATCGGACCACATGGACTCGGAGACAGAAATGAACGAGGAAACATCTGGGCAGATTGGTGTAGAACAAATAAATTAATGATTTCAAACACCTGGTTTCAACAACACCCAAGAAGAACCTGGACATGGCAATCACCAGGGGACAGAGCAAGGAACCAGATAGACTTTATAGCAGTATCATCAAGATTCAGAAATGGCATATTAAATTGCAAAACCTACCCAGGCGCCGATGTAGACAGTGACCATGTCCCAGTTGTTTGTACAATAAGGATAAAGTTTAAAGCTATTCAGAGAACAGCTGGTAGAATAAAGAGGGATTACAGGTTATGCAAAGACAATGGCATACAAACAAAAATGAGAGAAGAATTTGAAAATGCACTCATGATACAAAGCCAAAGTGAACCTGATAATGAAAAATGTGAAAAACAATTTGATATATTCCAAAAGTGTGTCAAAGCAACTGCAGAAAAGCATTTACCAATAGCTCAAATAAACAGCAAAAAGGAATGGATGACAAATGAAATTCTAAACCTATTTGAAGAAAGACGAAAATGCAACAGAGGGTCTGCAGAATACCAAACATTGAACAACCACATTAAATCCAAATGCATCGAGGCACACGAGAACTATCTAGACTGGAAATGCT
The DNA here is from genome assembly GCF_034508935.2 of Berghia stephanieae. Classification (NCBI taxonomy): domain Eukaryota; kingdom Metazoa; phylum Mollusca; class Gastropoda; order Nudibranchia; family Aeolidiidae; genus Berghia; species Berghia stephanieae. The sequence continues at coordinate 36,160,001 of NC_088371.1, read as the reverse complement.
GCGAAATCGAAAGAGAATACAAACCCAACCCCCAACAAGCTCACCAAAGAATAAAAGAACTATCAGGGAAAAGGAAAAGCAAAGCAGCAGGAAGTTGTATCCAAAACAAACAAGGGGAACTGCTATTTGAAGAACAACATATAGAAAGCCGATGGGTAGAATACATAGGCGAACTGTACAATGATCCAAATAGAAATGAACCACCACTGAAATTCAAAGAACCATTAAGCGGACCAAACATCACCAAAAGTGAAATTGAACATGCCATGGAACGAATGAGGGATGGTAAAGCAACAGGCCCTGATGAAATATCTGTAGAGGTATTAAAAAGCCTAGGAGATCTAGCAATTGATGAACTTCACATATTATTCAACAATATATACAATACTGGGAAAATTCCAGAAGATCTCTGTAACTCTATTTTCATAGCAATACCAAAGAAAGCAGGTGCAGTCAGATGCGAAAATTTTAGAACTATAAGTTTAATAAGCCACATCAACAAAATACTGTTGCGTATAATTATCAACAGGCTAAGGAATAAGATTAACCCCGAAATCGCAGAAGAACAATATGGATTCCAACCTGACAGAGGGACAAGGAACGCAATATACCTCCTCCGTGTTTTAAGTGAAAGAGCTATACAGGTTCAGACCCCACTATACCTCTGTTTTGTCGACTACAAAAAAGCTTTTGATAGAGTACGCCACGAAGAAATACTAAAACAACTGCACTCCATTGGCGCTGATGAGAAAGACCTCAGACTCATGCAAACATTATACTACACCCAGCAGGCATCTATCAAAATCGGAAACTCTACAGGAAATTCCATTCCTATTAAGAAAGGAGTCCGTCAAGGGTGTGTTGCCTCACCAGATCTGTTTAATCTATACCAAGAAACAATCATGAGGGGCATAAATAATATGGAGGGAATAAAAGTGGGAGGTCACAACATAAATAATATAAGATACGCAGACGATACGGTACTCATTGCAACATCAGAAATCCAACTTCAAAAGATTGTTGACAAACAAGTAGTAGATAGTGAAGCCAAGGGAATGGAAGTGAATATCACCAAAACGGAATGCATGGTAATACAGAAAAACCCCGAAAACAACAACACCTGCAATATAACGATTCACGGCGAGCAACTTACCAACGTAGAAAGTTTTAAATACCTAGGTTCAATAGTGACAACAGATGGAAGATGTAACCGAGACATACGAGCAAGAATAACTCAAGCCAAACAGGCCTTCATGGACCTGGGAAACATTTTGAAAAACAAACAGATGTCGTTCGGGATTAGATTCCGAGTCTTGAAGTGCTACGTGTGGCCAATCTTGTTATACGGATGCGAAAGCTGGACTACAAATGCAGAAACACAAAAGAACATTGAAGCTTTTGAAATGTGGTGCTTGAGAAGGATGCAGAGAATATCGTATACTGCACACAAAACGAACGAAGAAGTGCTAAAACAAACATACCAACAAAGGAAACTAATGCCCTTAATAGTGGATCGACAACTATCCTTTTTCGGACACATAGTAAGGAAAGATAAGAATGAATACCTGGCAAGTTGTGGAAAAATACCTGGTAAACGCGCCCGGGGGAGACAAAGAAAAACACTCATAGACCAACTGAAGGGCTTCACCAGCCTAACAATCCAAGAGCTGTTTGAAAAGGCAAGAGACAGGGAGGAATGGAGAGAGATAATTCATGCAGTATCCGAAGCCTGGACCAGGCATGGAACCTAGAAGAAGAATATTTATATAATCATATGAATGCAAAGAAAGACAAGAGTTACATGGTGACAAAAATCATCACACCTCAAGTAAGCCACATCCAAAAACAAGAAAAAAAACCCCCAAAAAACTAATATTTGTAAATTTGTGAGAAATGTAAAAAATAGAAATTCAAATCAAATCAAAACAACCCCCCCCCCCCCCCCCCCCCCAAAAAAAAAAAAAAAAAGAAAGAAAGAAAAACCCATACATTTGTAAATTTGTGAAAAATGAAATGTAAAAATACAATTCAAATGAAATCAAAACAGACCCAACATTCACACACACACACACACACACACACACACACACACACACACACACACACACACACACACACACACACACACACACACACACAAAGACAAAGCATGTTGGAAAACAGATATAAGGGGGTAGAAGACACAGTAAGTAGTAGCTCCCTGTTCAATATGGGAGGTCAGGAACCCCACCCATTGAGAGAGTGTGTGTAAAAAACCTTTTCCAAGGACTCAACTATGCGCCGGGCGTGGGGGGTGGGGGGGGGGGGGGGGAGGCATGAATTAAAGCGTCTTCATAAAACTGGTAATAAAATTGATATAAAAGTCCACACAAAGATATATTTAAAAGAAGAAAAAAAAAAGAGATATTCGGGCAAAGTAAAATGAAATACCAATAAAAATAGACACTAGAGTGATATAACTTATACCGTTATTTTAACAATTATCACTGAATCGAATTGTTGTTTGTTTGTTTTTAAGGGTTTTACGGCGCTTGCAACACATTTAGATTATATCAGCGCCAGTAAAAAAGGAAGAAAATGGGATAGTAAAAAGTTCTAGAATTACAATTAAAGCATCCAAGAAAAAGTAAGACAAAGGGGAGCTGGGAACAAATAGGGATCAGATGTAGATTCCAAGAGCAAACCATCAATGTACTTAGTTTGAGATCACCAATAATTTCATCCGGACACAAGTACAGTCCCCACGTAGAGGAATACACTCAAATGCTTACATTATACATTCAAAATAACAAATATAACAATAATACATAACAGAGAGATGATTTACAAGAAAAAAATATCATCTCCCAAAACAATATCTATGCATTTGACTGTTTCACTCCCAACTAGTACTCCAACCAGGGCCAGGACAAAACCAAGTAACCCCATTCCAAGACAGAGACAGAAAGCATGTTGGAAAACAGATATAAGGGGATAGAAGACACAGTAAGTACCTCCCTGCCCGCTATGGGAGGTCAGGATCCCCACCCAGTTATTTAAAAAATTATCACTGAATCAAATTAACATATCACAAAATTGTCAATGTGGACGGACCCTCACTGTTTGTTTGTCTGTGTTTAACGGCGCTTTCAATAAATACTATTTAGGTCATTTAAGCGCCCGTTTCTAGCTTTTATCAATTGTTATCAGCCTTTAGACGCCATAGCTGCTCAATCGTGTTAATACTGTTGTAATAATAATAATAATTTTATAAAACCATAATAGTTACATGTTTGTTATTTAGGAATGTTTATTTACAATTTTATAGTCCGAATTACCAAACCATCCTATGAAATATCTCATTAAAATGACAGAACCTGTTGTATTAAAATCTTTTTCTTTTTTTATAAACCAACTTATTCACCAATTTTAGTGTAGGCTATGTCTACAGGAAAGATATCCCCCGAAAATAGGAACTCTTGAACAAAATTGAATGTTTGTTTGTTTCTGTTTTTAAGGGTTTTACGGCGCTTGCAACACATTATGGTCATATCAGCGCCAGTAAAAAAAGGAAGAAAATGGGATAGTAAAAAGGTCTAGAATTACAATTAAAGCATCCAAGAATAAGGCAGACAAAGGGGAATTGGTTCAAATAGGGAACGGATGTACATTCCAAGAGCACACTATCAGTGTACTCAGTTTGAGATCACCTAAAAGTCTCATCCAGACATAAGAACAGGTCCCCACCAAAAGGAATACACTCAAATGTTTACAAATCATATATAATACATAAACAAAACATAATATAGTGCAAAACAAAGAGATGATTTACAAGGGAAAAAAATATCATCTCCCAAAACTAACTATACATTTTTGACTGTTTCCCTCCCAGTCAGGGCCTGGACAAAACCAAGTTATCTCATTCCAAGACAAAGACAGAAAGCATGTTGGAAAACAGATATAAGGGGATAGAAGACACGGTTAGTACCTCCCTGCCCACTAAATAGGTCAGGAACCCCACCCAGTCTACATGAAAGATATCCCCCAAAAATACAAACTCTTGAACAACAATGAATAAAACGTATTCAAGAAAAGAACAAACAAGTAAACATGGAATGTGAAAGGCTCAAAACACTCCGGGAACCAACACCAAAAACAATTAACTCTCCCCTTACCGATCATTTTCAATATTTTCCCAAAATGGCAGCAGGCTTACCCAGCAGATAAATTACTATTTTAAACTCAAACAAGCTCTCTACAAAACAACTTAATGTTCTCATTAATTAAACAAAAATCATTCTTCAAAGTTTATGATGTACAAAATAAATCTGAATAAGAAAAATGTATATTGTGTCGTAACAAATGTGACGATTTTAGCTGTAGGTGGTAAGGAGAAGGTTAAGGGGAGAAATTCCTTAAGCCCCTCGGTCTAGCATCTCTTTCAATTAGTATTTTCACTGTGGATCTTTTGTTAGACGTATATTTATCCAATTTGTCAATATAATATAGTAATAGTAGCGTTTTAAAAACTCTAGAACAAACCTGGATGGATTAGTGAAAGGTTAGAATTTCCTAATATGACCATTGTTTTGGTTCTCCACCACCATTTTGTCGGAGTATTGAAAGATAGTGAAAAGCAGTCCTAGGGTGTTTTTTTTTTTCTATTAGGGTTAGTTCGAAGTCGTTTTTTTTTTTATTTTTAGGGTTGGTTTAAGGTATTAGCTCTAAATAATAAATTGAATAATACATAACATAAGATGTTATTATATATATATATATATATATATATATATATATATATATATATATATATTATATATATATATATATATATAATTTATATATATATATATAATCATATGAATGCAAAGAAAGACAAGACTTACATGGTGACAAAAATCATCACACCTCAAGCAACCCACTTCAAAAAACAAAACAAAAAACCCCATACATTTGTAAAATTGTGAGAAATGTAAAAATAGAAATTCAAGTCAAATCAAAACAAACCCAACACACACAAAAAAAACAACAGAAAAACAAAACAAATACCCCCCCCCCCCCCCCCCCAAAAAAAAATAAAAAAAATAAAAAAGAAGCACCCTCAGGAATTGAAGATTTCTATCAAACTGGGTTTTGTCCTCTGAAATCTGGGTCAAAGTTGGCAACGATCACTTCGCCTGACAGTGTTGAATGTCATACACAACAAACCTGAAACAATCCACGGACCCACAGAGCGAGTATCAATGACCAAGTATAAAAGCGACTTTAATAGTTAATGTAATAATATTATGGTTGATGCTAATGATGGTGATAGTTTTGAAGTAGTGGCAGTGTGACAGTAGCTGAAGTTATAGTGGTGGTGGCAGGAGTTGTAGTGTTAGTGATGATTTATGATGATGATGATGATGATGATGATGATGATGATGATGATGATGATGATGATGATGATGATGATGATGAAATTTTTGGCTCGACCTTCGCAATCCCTCTCCCCAATACATTCATACTTGAAAGGTTTAAATTGAGAATAAAAAGGTCTAAATTGAGAATAAAAAGGTCTAAATTGAGAATAAAAAGGTCTAAATTGAGAATAAAAAGGTCTAAATTGAGAATAAAAAGGTCTAAATTGAGAATAAAAAGGTCTAAATTGAGAATAAAAAGGTCTAAATTGAGAATAAAAAGGTCTAAATTGAGAATAAAAAGGTCTAAATTGAGAAAAAAAGGGTCTAAATTGAGAAAAAAAGGGTCTAAATTGTTTCCAATTTCATCAATGTCAAAGAGAGCAAGAGGATGACTCAGGATAACATTTCACTCCAAACTGTATGAACATTTGACCTTTGCCAAACACGTCCATGTTAACTCACTCAACCCTAACGCCGACTATATCCGTAGTTTACCCGGGTTACATTTACCCCATGTCTATTTATTACATTTTTATGAGACAAATTATAGGTGTAGTATCAAAGCTAATGTTTTTAGTTTTTAGTTGAATAAAAATATATATATACACATGCTCATTTTTAATCCACTTTTTTTTTTCTCCAATTTTGGAAAGAAGCAAAAATCTCAGGATTGAGTGAGTTAAAAAGAAGTGAAGGAGATTGAACCGACCGAATGGCGATAGATATACAGTAGAATTACTTTAAACCGAAATTTTGGGGACCTTCTAAACCATTTCGGTTTAAAGACATTTTGGTTTAAAGCAAGTTCCCGTTTTGCAATGTTTTTCAAGGGTAGTAACTATTTAAGGAATTTGCTCATTTAATCGTATCATGGGTTTCCCGTTAAATGGAGTTGTTGAATAAATGCAGTCTTCGTTACCATTAATTTTTATTTTTTTTTTGTGTTTTAAAAATATTTTTGGGGGTTTTTGTTTTCAATTCAAAACTGTTGAAAGAGTGGAGTTCGGGATGCCGTGTATTCTACATATCTCCGTCTTGATCAACTTTTTTTTTCATCGACTTACATAGTATTTTGATTTTAAACTGAAACGTGTAAGCACAATGCTTTCTTTTAGACATCTTTTAGTAAAATGCAAAGCTAAAATAAGATCGAAAGTTCTTGTGCGATAATTGATAATGAATAATGCGCAGCTACTCAGAGATGAAGTGAAATGGAAATGAAAAGGCGTGTCAATGCTAAGCTGTCTACTACACACCTCTCTTTTGTTGAAAAGCCATTAGGTTCAAAGGCCTAATTACATAGAACCCCCCCCCCCCCCTCACACACACACATTTAAACAAAGTGGAAATGAAATGGCATGTCAATGGTAGGTTGTTGTCTACCACCCTCCTCCTTATTGTCGTGTTGAAAAGTTCCAAAGCATCAACACACGAGCGAGAACATCTCGCTTTCGTGATTCTACACCCCAACTCCCCCTCTTTCCTCATTTTTCGCCTGCCAGTCACCCGCTGTCTTCCTTTTCCAGTCTGTGCGATTGTGGTGTTGACCAAGCCCAAGTGCAGTAATTGAAGTGTTTGCCTACCCCCCACCCATCACCCTCATCTTAAACTTACGCTCTTTGTTTAATATCTCCGGGCATTATTACGTGTGGCCACCTTCCCGACTTTTTGAAGAAAAATAGAGAGAGAAAAAAGGAAGGTGCTCTCAAGTTGTTTCGGTTTAAAGAAAGTCCTGCTTAGAAGTATTTCGGTTCATCGTAAGAATTAGTACAAAGATAATGAAGAAACTAGTACAATTTCTTAAATTCTTTGCGGTTTAAGGTATTTTTCGGTTTAGCTTCTTTCGGTTTAAAGTAATTTTACTGTATTATTATTACAAACACAAGCTAATACTGATAATGAAAAAAAGTGGTGATATCCGTATCCATAATATGTGACCCACCGTATCAAAGCGGTAATATGTCGGGATCCACTCGGTAAGGGAAATTGAATTCATAGCCACAAATATCCAGCTTGGGTTTAATTTCTGTACGTTATGGTGGAGTATAAAGACTATTTCTTCCATTGCAAAAACTTCTAAGCTCCAATTTCTCATAATTCTATCTCTTAAATTCACTTTTTGGGGTCTGAATATTCCCGACATAATATCGTTTTGAGATGGAGGATCACATATGTCAAAATAATATCATTATGAAATGACATTGATAAAGTGTAAATCCTACAGAGCCATTACACCTATGGAGCTGGAGTCTATCCCGGTTTCTATAGGGAATGAGATTAGCGGAAGAGTAGCGTCCCTTGATTGGACGTCATCTTACAGAGAGAACGTCAAAATGGTTTTGCGCATGCGTCTCTCTCGTCCTCGCTTTCAGTGAAGTGTCTCATGCCGTTTTCACCGGAAGCGAGGACGAGAGACGCATGCGCACAACCAACATGACGTTCTCTCTCTAATAACTTTTCAGCCGCCGGTGACGTCCAATCAAGGGACGCTACTCTTCCGCTAATCTCATTCCCTATAGCGTGAAGGGGGTCCCAATAGCTCAGTTGGTAGAGCACTTGCTTCAAGGGACCCTGACCCCCTCCCCCCACCCCCTTGTCCACCCAGCAAGCAGTGAATGGGTAGCTGAGTCTGTTAGATTTGGCAGAAAGTACTTTGTGATAAGACTATCGTCCTGTCCAAAGAAAAGCATACAATTGATATTGTCCGTTTCACGCTCTGAAGAACTGCTATAGTGTAAAATGGACAATGATGATAGCAATTGCTTGCAAACCTTTGGATAGGATGCTACTCGATCACAAAGTACTTTTCACCAGATCAAGCAGAACTAGCTGCCCAATCACTGCTGGGTGGTCAGGGAGGTCAGAAGTTGTTTTATTTTATTTTGTTTTTAATGGTTTTACGGCGCTTGCAACACATTTAGGTTATATCAGCGCCAGTAAAAAGAAAGAAAATAGATAGTAAAAAGTTCTAGAATTACAAATAAAGCACCCAAGAAAAGGTAAGACAAAGGGGAACTAGGAACAAATAGGGATCAGATGTAGATTCCAAGAGCATACCACCAATGTACTTAGTTTGAGATCACCTATAAGTCTCATCCGGACACAAGCACAAATCCAACAGAAAGGAATACACTCAAATGCTTACATTATACATTAAAAATAACAAATATAATAATACATAACAGAGAGATGATTTACAAGGAAAAGAAATATCATCTCCCACAACAATAACTATGCATTTGACTGTTTCCCTCCCAGCTAAGACTCCAACAAGTAACCTCATTCCAAGACAAAGACAGAACGCATGTTGGAAAACATATATAAGGGGATAGAAGACACAGTATGGACCTCCCTGCCCGCTATGGGAGGTCAGGATCCCCATCCAGGGAGGTCAGAAGAAAATCTTGCCTGCATCTGGGATTGATCTCATTCCCTTCTTATACATGACGCGAGCGCTCTACCAACTGCCCTATAGAGACCCCTACATTGATAAAGAGATAAGTAAAAACATAATACTGCACGAGTAAATATTTAAAAAATGGAAGTGTATCATCTTGATCACCACAATCCCACAGCAGTGAAACTCAGCTCATAATATAAAGATAGTAAATGGAATGTTTTAAAATCGTTGAGAATTGCAAGGCACAAGTCAAAATGTGAATCAAGTGTAAAACGATGCCAATAAGAAGAGAGAGAAGTAAAAAAATGAGAATTATAGGGAATGGGATTAGCGGAAGAGTAGCGTCCCTTGATTGGACGTCACCGGCGGAAAAGTTATTAGAGAGAGAACGTCATGTTGGTTGTGCCAATGTGTCTCTCGTCCTCGCTTCCGGTGAAAGCGGCATGAGACACTTCTCAGAAAGCGAGGACGAGAGAGACGCATGCGCACAAACATTTTGACGTTCTCTCTGTAAGGTGACGTCCAATCAAGGGACGCTACTCTTCCGCTAATCTCATTCCCTATTCTGCAAAATTAACATCAAGCTTCAGGACTTTTGTCGACTTGTTCTTAAAGCATTTGACGAATGTGAAAAATCATCTCTCTCTCTCTCTCTCTCTCTCTCTCTCTCTCTCTCTCTCTCTCTCTCTCTCTCTCCCTCCCTTTGTGATAGAATACCGTCCTGTCCAAAGAAAAGCAAACAATTGCTATTGTCCGTTTCATGCTCGGAAGGACTGCTATAGTGTGGGAATGGACAATAGTAATTGCTTGCAAACATTTGGATAGGATGCTAGTCGATCGCAAAGTACAAGCATCTCTCTCTCTCTCTTGCTCTCTCAATCTGCCTCCCTCCCCCTCCTCCCCCCTCCCCCTCCTTCCCCCCCCCCCCCCCCCTTTCTCTCTCTCTCTCTCTCTCTCTCTCTCTCTCTCTCTCTCTGTCTAAATGTAACAACATGCTATATAAATATACCTTGTTCACTCTGAGTTTAAACCCGTTTTCAATCAGCGGATCACATATTGCAATATTTTTTAATGCCACTGTTGTTCTAATTCTTTAAAATAACTTTAAATATAATCTTTTCCGTTTTTTTTTTATAAAGTAAAGCATTAATACTATAATTTACTACAGTCTTTGACTACGCATAGCTGGGTTCTCTACTAACCATCTCTATGGAACTCATGGCCCTCCTTATACACACCAGGGTTCCCTATCATCTCTATGGAACCCATGGCTTTCCTTTTACACACCAGGGTTCCCTATGTCCTCCAAGGTACCCATAGCCCTCCTTATACACACCAGGGTTCCCTATTTCCTCCAAGGTACCCATGCCCTTCCTTATACACACCAGAATTCCCTATTTCCTCCAAGGTACCCATGGGTTCCCTATTTCCTCCAAGGTACCCATGCACCTCCTTATACACACCAGGGTTCCCTATTTCCTCCAAGGTACCCATGCCCCTCCCTGTACACACCAGGGTTCCCTATTTCCTCCAAGGTACCTATGCCCCTCCTTATACACACCAGGGTTCCCTATTTCCTCCAAGGTACCCATGCCCCTCCTTATAACACACCCGGGTTCCCTATTTCCTCCAAGGTACCCATGCCCCTCCTTATAACACACCCGGGTTCCCTATTTCCTCCAAGGTACCCATGCCCCTCCTTATACACACCAGGGTTCCCTATTTCCTCCAAGGTATCCATGCCCCTCCTTATACACACCAGGGTTCCCTATTTCCTCCAACGTACCCATGGCCCTCATACACACCAGGGTTCCCTATTTCCTCCAAGGTACCCATGCCCCTCCCTATACACACCAGGGTTCCCTATTTCCTCCAAGGTACCCATGCCCCTCCCTATACACACCAGGGTTCCCTATTTCCTCCAAGGTACCCATGCCCCTCCTTATACACACCAGGGTTCCCTATTTCCTCCACGGTACCCATGCCCCTCCTTGTACACACCAGGGTTCCCTATTTCCTCCAAGGTACCCATGGCCCTCCTTATACACACCAGGGTTCCCTATTTCCTCCAAGGTACCTATGCCCCTCCTTATACACACCAGGGTTCCCTATTTCCTCCAAGGTACCCATGGGGTTCCCTATTTCCTCCAAGGTACCCATGGGGTTCCCTATTTCCTCCAAGGTACCCATGGGGTTCCCTATTTCCTCCAAGGTACCCATGCCCCTCCGTGGTGCTTTGGGTTCCCAGCATCGTCTCCCCTGGTATTCCTGGGCTTGACAGCCGAATTCATCCAAACCGACAGTCTTTGCATCAATAGTGCCACCTGTAAATAAAACAGGTAAAAATAAATATGACATTTAAATTACCTACATAACACCCAAAAAAAAAAAAAAAAAAAAAAACACAGACAAAAAACAACAGAAATAGAACAAATACATTCTATGCATAATATTGATCAGCAAAATGAACTCTACAACATAATGTGTCACGTTTTTATAGCTATAATATAAAATATTTTTCTTTAAATTGTGATAATTACAAAAGATATCTGAATGATAAAAGTGCTGGTTGGTACGTAACGATTGTGACGATTTCACTATGCCTGGAAAATGACATCCTCCTTAATACAGAAACTAGAACCCTTTCAGACCAAGTGTTTAAAAAGAATTTTAAATTTATTTTGGCCTACAAAAATAAAAACAGTGGATCTATTAAAGAAAGCTGACTGTACTAGCATTGAAAGCCAAATAAAAAGAAGAAGAAGGCGTTGGCTGGGGCATGTGGCCCGAATGGAAAAAGGGTCACTTCCCAAGACAGCCTTGTACTGGACAGCAGATGGGAAGAGAAAGAGGGGAAGACCCAAAGAAACCTGGCGAAGGACCATGGAGAAAGAATTAAAGGAAGCAGGCCTGTCCTGGAATACAGCCACGGCAAAAGCAGCCGATCGCAAGAAATGGAGATGTCTGGTGGATGCCCTATGTGCCTCAAGGCCCGAAGAGGATTAAGTAAGTAGTAGTGGTAAGGACAGGGTCAATAGACACAAGGGAGAAAAGGGTTGTTACAATATCTATAATCTGCTAGTACTTACAATTTCAGGATTGTCGCTGGCAATGTTGTTGTATTCACAAGGATCCTCAGAAATCTTGAACAAACAAGGCGCTTGATGAGGTGTACATTTCTTAATCATTTTCCCCCCACAATCAATCTTCACTGGGGCAACATGATTAAGCAGTGGTACCCGTTTCCCTTCAGAAAGATCTCTGACATTGCTTAGACTTTCATAAATTTCATCAATACCTTTCTTTTCATTTACGATCGATCGCTCAGAGTAGAAATGAAGTTCATATTTGGAAGAATATTTCTGATCTGTCTTTTTCACGTTTCCATCATCTTTATCATTATTGTAGAGTGTCTTCAATCTCTCAGTAACATCCGACGGCCACAAGTTCCTGTATTCCAGATCCAACTCTTTACGAAGAATGTTTTTCTCCTCACTTTCTTTAAAATTATCATCACCGAGACCGGTATTAGTGAAATTCAGGTAGTGCAGAGTTTCCTCATCCCCATGAAGTTTCCAGGGGGGATACCAACCACCCCAGGTCATGCTAATACGGCCCATAAGCAACTTATAATCTCCGACCCGAATCGCCGCCTTTTCCTCTAGCGGATCGATGTTATGAAGAATTTCATTTCTGACCGCCGGCCCGTTTTGGCTCAGCATATTCCAAGAATCGTAACCGTCGAGATTTTTTAGGTCTGAGGCATTTCCACCAGCAGCGCTGTAGAGAGTTGGAAGCCAGTCACATACGTGAAGCATCTGGTTGGCGACGTAACCTTTTTGTTTCAACAGTGGACTGTGGATCAACCCAACACCTCGAACTCCTCCTTCCCACAAAGTAGCCTTTACACCTCTGAAATAATCAGAATAATAAAATAAAATAATCAAAAAATTTAGTTTAATGCTATTTTCAAAACATCCTGGCCATCTTGTGCTAAACAAACATTGCCAGTTTGAACAAGACATCGTATAATTTCCAGCATTTTGAAAAAGAAATACAGAGTTATTGTCCCAGTTTCACACGGGATAAACTCCGGCTCCACGGGCATCACTCATGGTTCTATCTGAATGAACTACTTTTTTCATTTTTTTTTTATTTTCCTCACCTCAAAGGGTAGTTGTTAGCAGCATTGAAATCGAATCCATTGGCAGGTCCTCCGTTGTCGGTAGTGAAGACAATGATAGAGTTGGACAGGAGACCTGTTGTCTTCAGGGTGTCGTACACTCGACCCACGGCATCGTCCAAGGCTGACACCATGGCTGGTATGATGGAGGAAAAGGTTTTAAAGTATTTTTTTAAATTAGAGCTTTTATATAGCGCAGTATCCACTAAATGTGCTCAAAGCACTTTACAAAGGGTCCCTGACCAACAGCAACATGTAACATGTAGAACGAGACATATGATGCCTGTTAGGCGATATTACAATTTTTTTCCGACAGAGACAACACTGTTGACGGCCAGGCATTCATTTTACACCGGAGTACGGTGAGAGAATCTTTTCCAAGGACTCAACTAGGCGCCGAGTGAGGCTCGAACACAGGACCTTCTGATCCGAAAGTGAGTGTCATACCACAAGATCACATAGCTAGCCGTATTTACTGGAAATGAAGTGAGTGTGTAGGAAAGTACCAGAAGACAATAGAGAATTAAAATTTTGCAGCAGAGATGTGGGGTTCAAACCCACGACCTTACTGGTATGACAACTCTGCTGGTTGGGGAGAGCATGACTCTATGTATGAGCTATCCACCATTTTCTTGAGACAGCGAGAATATCATTTTTAAAAAATTATCTTACCGTATTGTCTCAGCACCAGTGCATGTTCTCTTCATTTTTTATTTTTTAAAAATAGTGTATGGCTATGTGGCCTAGTGATATGACACTTGCTTTCAAATCAGAAGATCCTGAGTTCAAGCCTAAATTAGTGCATAGTTGAGTCTTTGAAAAAGGCTCTCTTCTCACCGTACTTGAGAGTAAAATGAGTACCTGGCTGTTAACAGCATTGTCTTTGTCCAAAAAAATGTAATATTGCTGAACAGGCGTCATGTCTCATTCTATAGTTTACGTGTTGCTGTTAGTAAGAGACCCCCTTGTGGAAAGCGCTTTGAGCATGTTTAGTGGATATAGCACTATATAAATACTCTAAAATGCTCTAATTTTTAGGTGCTGGACTGTGAGCTTATAGGTAATTATACTAGCATAATACATACAGGAAGGATACCTGTATGCAGCTAATGTTATGACCATTAATGTTTGATATTCGTCTATTTACCTATGTTAATATATTATTTAACCAATAACACACTTTTATTAAAAACAAAATGGTTGTGTAACCTCATTTTTACAACATCTAGTAAAAAAATGTGCTAGAATCTTTAGACCCCAGAGACAAATTTCCCCAATGGGAGAATAAAGGGAATTTTATTTTATTTTAAAAGCGCTTTGAGCACGTTAAGTGGATATAATAATAATAATACTAATAATAATAATAATAATACTAATAATAATAATATTAATAATAATAATAATAATAATAATAAATAATAATAATAATAATAATAAATAATAATATAATAATAATAATAATAATAATAATAATAATAATAATAATAATAATAATAATAATAATAATAATAATAAAATAAATAATAATAATAATAATAATAATAATAATAATAATAATAATAATAATAATAATAATAATAATAATAATATAATA
>NC_088371.1:36120443-36140443 GCF_034508935.2 Berghia stephanieae | reverse complement strand
TCCTGGTTAAATAATGATAAATAAACCGAAAAAAACTGATGATCTAGCATCAAAATAATAATAGTTATGGTTTTTAAATGTGTAGATTGTCCCTTCTTTAAAATTCTTTCTTTGCATCATTTCCGGAGTCAAATTATCTAGTTGTCTTACAAAAAAATGTGTCACCATCCAAAATATGATTGACAGATAGCAATATAACTCAACATGCATGCGGTTTAAGAACTGTTCTTTCAGGTAATATAAAATTCTTGACTCTAACACATAGTTAACCCTCTCCTTACCACCTACAGTAAAATCGTCACATTTGTTACGACACTATATATTTTCTTATTCAGATTTATTTTGTACATCACACACTTTGAGGAATGATCTTTCCTTAATCAATAAGAACATAAAGTTGTTTTGTAGAGAGATTGTTTGAGTTTTAAAAAATCCATTTTTCTGCTGGGTAAGCCTGCCATTTTGGGGATATACTGAAAATGATCAGTAAGGAGAGAGTTAAGCAATAGTAATTTAGCATGTAAAAATGTCAAGTTACTTTTGCAATGTGCATATAAGAGTTGGTAGGAACCAAGTCTAGGTGTTTTTTAAGAGTACTTGATCATTTTTGGACTAGAACACATTAATTGTTCACTAAAACCAGACCTGTCTCGTACTACAAAAAATTAGTAGAATTACCAATTTTTGGCTCCAGCTACGGAACAACATTTGCTTATTTTGACTCAATAAATCTTGTTGAAATGGAAAGTTTAGTTCCATAGAACCTATATTCAGGTCTTTGGGGTGTGTTTGGATCATGCTGAGGGCAAATTATTTATTTCTAAAGCTACTTAAAGTCACTTTTTCTTTTATCCTTTGGAAACTACGAATTTTTGACATTTCAAGTAGGCAGCTGCGCGGTACATACAGTTGTTTCAATGCTCCGGCATTTCATCAATCGACACATTGACATGAGTAAATAATAATAATAAAAATTGAAACAAAATTCTACCTGATTAGCCTCGTAGGTATGGTCGTAATAGTCCTCACATCCTTGGTAGTAACCCAGATGGGACTCGAACCCACGATACAATGGGGTGTAGTCCCAGCTCACCATACCCAAGTGCCACTGTGAGTAAAAAAAAAAAAAAAAAAAAAAAAGAAATTTATAATTGGATTTTAAATATGTGACTATCACATCAGTTTGATGTGAGATCACAATGATGTGAGGATAAATAATGTGAAGAAAATTGAGCTTAAAGATTGATTTTAAAAAAAATCATTTCTACAAAACTTATCGAGGGCATCAATCTTGCCTCTCTCTAAATGCAGCTATGTGGTCTTGTGATACGACATTCGCCTTCCATCCCGAAAGTCCTGGTTTCAAGTCTATCTTTAAGCGCTGCTGAGTTGAGTCCTTAGAAAAGGCTCTTTACTCACATTGTCTCACCAAACTCAGATGTAAAATGAGTACCTGGTCATAAACAGCTTTGACTCTGGGAATAAAATTGTGGATATCGCCTAACAGGTGTCATATCTCGTCCTACATTGTATTTTTATTTTCCTATTAACTACTTAGGATGCTGAAAGTGTGTTTTAAAACTGTTCACAAAGATAAGAGAAGAAAGTGTGTTTTAAAACTGTTCACAAAGATAAGAGAAGAAAGTGTGTTTTAAAACTGTTCACAAAGATAAGAGAAGAAAGTGTGTTTTAAAACTGTTCACAAAGATAAGAGAAGAAAGTGTGTTTTAAAACTGTTCACAAAGATAAGAGAACAAAGTGTGTTTTAAAACTGTTCACAAAGATAAGAGAACAAAGTGTGTTTTAAAACTGCTCACAAAGATAAGAGAAGAACATGTGTGTTTTAAAACTGCTCACAAAGATAAGAGAGGAAAGTGTGTTTTAAAACTGCTCACAAAGATAAGAGAACAAAGTGTGTTTTAAAACTGCTCACAAAGATAAGAGAAGAAAGTGTGTTTTAAAACTGCTCACAAAGATAAGAGAACAAAGTGTGTTTTAAAACTGCTCACAAAGATAAGAGAACAAAGTGTGTTTTAAAACTGCTCACAAAGATAAGAGAAGAAAGTGTGTTTTAAAACTGCTCACAAAGATAAGAGAAGAAAGTGTGTTTTAAAACTGTTCACAAAGATAAGAGAAGAAAGTGTGTTTTAAAACTGTTCACAAAGATAAGAGAAGAAAGTGTGTTTTAAAACTGTTCACAAAGATAAGAGAAGAAAGTGTGTTTTAAAACTGTTCACAAAGATAAGAGAAGAAAGTGTGTTTTAAAACTGTTCACAGAGATTATGTTTTGTTTGTTTTAAGCGTTTTACGGCGCTTGCAACACATCTAGGTTATATCAGCGCCAGTAAAAAGGAAGAACATGAGATAGTAAAAAGTTCTAAAATTAC
Source organism: Berghia stephanieae (assembly GCF_034508935.2). Classification (NCBI taxonomy): domain Eukaryota; kingdom Metazoa; phylum Mollusca; class Gastropoda; order Nudibranchia; family Aeolidiidae; genus Berghia; species Berghia stephanieae. Next base: position 36,138,056 of record NC_088371.1, on the reverse strand, counting down.
AATTAAAGCACCTAAGAGAAAGTAAGACATAGGGGAACTGGGAACAAATAGGGATCAGATGTAGATTCCAACAGCACACTATCAGTATACTTAGTTTGAGATCACCTATAAGTCTCATCCGGACACAAGCACAAATTCCAACAAATAGGAATACACTCAAATGCTTACATTATACATTCAAAATAACAAATATAATAATACATAACAGAGAGATGATTTACAAGGAAAAAATATCATCTCCCATAACAATAACTATGCATTTGACTGTTTCACTCCGAGCAAGGACCAAGTAATCTCGTTCCAAGACAAAGACAGAAAGCATGTTGGAAAACAGATATAAGGGGATAGAAGACACAGTATGTACCCCCCTGCCCACTATGGGAGGTCACAGAGATGAGAGAAGCAAGCGTGTTTTACAACTATTCACAAAGATAAGAGAAGCAAGTGTGTTTTACTTGTTTGCTCAATACTAAAGAAGCTGAAGTATTCGCCTGCTGTGCGCAGAAAATGGAAAAGCAATTAAGTTTTATGACTGCAAAAAAAAAATATTTTTAACGGTTTGTGTTTTACTGCTCTGCACAAAACTGTATAAGCCAGGGTATTTTACTTTTGTATACAAATATGAAATAAACCAGGGCCTCTTGGTTTTGCACACACAACAGTTCTGCATTATGAATTGAGAACTTGCTGGTAAATGATTCTCTTTTATAAAAAGCATTCCCTTTATAACTTTTACATTTTTTCTTCACCTTTCCAACAATGTGGGATCTGTATCCGAGGGTGTTGAGATGTTGGGACATCAGAGTTTCATTAAGAGGCAAGCCGTACGCTTGATCTCCAACTATTACGCTGTGCTGCATGCCTTTAAAACATCATAGGAGCAAAAGAAGAAAAAATTGGGCAGTAAGATGGGGCTCTCAAAGAATTAGAAATGTGTCCAATCTAATCAAAACAGTATTATGTCAGGATGTACCTGATGCAGAAAATTGAATTTAAAGCTCGACTCATACAGGTTGAGTTAAAATAAACAACTTAACAGTCACAGCTATCTTATCTAATCCAGAAATCCACAATCCGGATGTCTCCATTATCCAGACAGGCTACCTGGTGACAAGTTTTTATTTCTTCTTTATTTGTACACTTCAGAGACGGATTCAATCACCCGGATGTCCCTGAAATCCAGACAAAATGCTGGGAATGGAGGTGTTCGGATTAGAGAGACGTGATGGTTTTGTTTTATCAAACTTCAAAAACCTTTGATGACCTAAATCTGATCATTTTTACTTTAAAATCAATTTTCCTTCATTTTATTCATTCTGACATAATACCAGATTGACTATGGACAGGGTCGGCCTGACCAGGGTTGTGTGCCAGGAAGGGTTATTGATATCCAATGACAAAATATAAATCTTAACAAAAGTGATAGAAATACAATTGGAATGAATGACGACAAATTACGAGATTTCCATAAATGGCCCATTCGGGGAGCTTTGTTCTACTTTTAGTTTTACAAATCCAATTCAAAGAGCTGATTTAAAATTTTGGAAATTTTTATTAGTAGGTAAAAATAAAAGTAAGACAAAATGTCTACCTATGACCATTTTAAGAATTCTCTTGATGTGTCTTTATGTGTACTTTTTATTTTTTGAGTAATTCCGAAAGGAATCATTCAATGGTTCCATTTTTGTTGTTGTTAATTTGATGATTTAGCTGATAATATTGTTAGTTGTAACCCAAAAGCTAATCCTAAATGGCCTTTGCATTTCACTGAAGAAACATTTGAGTGGTTAAGACTGGTAAGTAAAAAAAAACAAAAAAACTACCTTCGTCTTTGCATTAAAAAAAAAAAAGGCAATGAATCATGAAATATCTGGAGATGAAGCCGAATAAAAAAAAATATACTCCTGATGTACGGGAAAATAAAATAAAAGATTGATAATATATAAGGCAAAAAGTCATGGAATAAGATCTGACTGCAAGTCGAGTCACTTCTCGGGACCACAACATTCAATGGGTCTAAAACAAATCTGTTTTTCTCAATCAGAAAAAAAAAAAAATAATTAAAGATTTGTTTTAGCTAAACATTACTTTGTTTCTTCTATATACTTCATTATTTTCTATTTTCATTTTGTAAAAAATACATATACCAGTTCACTTACATACCAAACATTTTAAGAAAATTTCTCAAACTATTTTAAAATGAAATTTAACATTTTAAAAAAAAATTTGAAATAAAATTGTGACGAATTTTGTTTGCAACAGAATCAACCACTCCTATGGTCTCCAATAATAAAAATAAAGTCCAAAGCAAATCTAAGAAAAAACGTTTCACTACGAACTACAGGCAAATGAAAAGTAATTTGATTTTTTTTCTTCTCCAAATATAAAGAGAATTTGTCATTGGATAGCAGATGGAAACTGTTCGGTGTTAGTAGAAAATCTCTAATATCTTTTACTGTCCATCAGCTTACCTTCCCTACAATATGAGACCTGTAGCCCAATTTATTGAGATGCTCTGACATCAGAGTCTCATTGAGTGATAATCCCCACGGCTCGTCGCCGTAAATCACGCTGTGTTGTGTACCTTTGGCAAATAAATGAAAACAAACAAATGTGACCCGTCGTCTAAATACAGTATTATATCAGCCTTAATCAGATTGCAAAATTGAATTTTAATGAAAAACGTCTGGAGCTTTAAATATTGAGAGTTTCACCTTAACAACGCCATTCTCTCATTTGTCTTTAGTGTTTCCTTCATCGTGTTTTGTTTACAAAGTGGAATGATTCATCTTAATAACGCCACTACTGCATTATCTCATTCATCTGTGGTGTTTCATTCATCCTGTTTTGTTGATAAAGGGGAAACCCGAAACATTCATTTGATCTGTTTTTGTAATTAAATTGAAGCTTACATACATTAAATTTCACATTATTTTTTATTTCTTCGAGCTTCGAGCAGCAACATTTACATCAACCAGGCAAAGGATGTCGTGTCAATTGGATCCTGAGTTTAGCAGTGACCCTATGACTTATTTTTGTTTTCATCTGGCACTTACTTGTCCATAGGGAATGAGATTAGCGGAAGAGTAGCGTCCCTTGATTGGAAGTCACGAGCGGAAAAGTTATTAGAGAGAGAACGTCATGTTGGTTGTGCAGCATGAGACACTTCACCGAAAGTGAGGACGAGAGAGACGCATGCGCAAAACCATTTTGACGTTCTCTTTGTAAGGTGACGTCCAATCAAGGGACGTTACTCTTCCCCTAATCTCATTCCCTATACCCTATTTTTCTCATCAAGAAAAAAAATTTATATAACTTTCAATTTTCGCTTCACAACGACATAATACCATATTGAGTGAGTCACAGAGGTGACACAAAATTTATCCGGTATTTTTTTTGTTAGGGTGAACCAGACAACTGAAAATGAGATTAAGGTCTTCATCATTGAACTTTACTTGTAATTCAACAAACATTATTTAAAAGAAGTGGATGAATATAGTAGGAATAGTAGTCTTGAAGTACGTGGTCCTTCGGAGCCATTAGGCCCAAAGAGCTGGTGTTTATCCTCAGTTTCTGAAGCATCAAACAAACAAACAACAGCAATAGACACTAAGATAACCCCGCCTCTCGGACAATCGTCATAATGTAAACAATGGCTGTGATTGGTAAACATAGCAAACTACACATGTTTACTATCAATAGTATGTGTCTAAGTAAAATACCCACTGTTCTACCGCTTAATCAATTGAACTAACATAGAAAACTGTTTAACGTTTATAATGTGATCGAGAAAATCGTGTGGTAACTAGTCACCCATTTGGCGGTATAAAAACAATAACAATGGTCAAAGAGAGGTCGATTTCATTCACGTTATTGTTTTGAAACAACCAACTATGTTTGTCCGAGCACGTGGGAAGGTGTGTCACAAATTCCATGTTTTGATTGGTCAAAAATCTACTGGTTAATTGTATGCTACCCATTTGTAAATACTTTTACCAGATCAAACAGACCCAATCACTGCAGATTAGATGGGGAGGGGAGGGGGGGGGGGGGGCTGCACATGGGATCAATATGAATATATGTGAAGCGAGCGCTCTACCAAATGATCCTAGGAAATAAAGTACTGCAAAAAAATAAATTTTCACAATTTAAGTACAAATTAAGCCATCTGAAGGACAGACTGGAAAACTTTTTGAACAAAATTTAAAATTAACAGTTTCAAAAGATAACAAAATTTGACAAGGACAAGGTGTGTTTCGGGCTTAAACAATTTTTCAGCTGAAAAAAAACAAAAACAAAACAGTATTATATATTATTGGTTATTTCGTATGACAATATCCTGTTTTTTGTTGTTGACTGAGGTAGGGTTTGGTCTCAAAACATTCAGTGTTACATATTTTAATATTTTTTTGAAGTTCATGCATCTTTTTTCCTTTAACTCACTCAACCCTAACACTGACTATATCCGTTGTTTACACGGGTTACTTTTACCCAATGCCTCTTTATTACATTTTTTTCTGAGACAAATTATAGATGCAGTATCAAAACTAAAGTTTTTAATTTTTACATGTTAATGGTAGCTGAATTAAAATATCTATGCACATGTTCATTTTTAATACATTTTTTTTTCCAATTTTGAAAAGTAGCAAAAATCCCTAGGATTGAGTGAATTAACCTTTTCACTAATTTTAACTTAAACAAAAATGTCAGTGTCTGGTTCACTTTGACGTAAAACTACATTGGAGTGGTCAGTTTGTTTGTTTGTTTGTTTTTAGGTGTTTAACGACGCTTTCAAAACTTTTTAAGTAAGTCATTTAAGCGCCCGTGGAGTGGTCAGTCACATAACACTAACTCAAATGGATATATTCAAATTGTTAAAAAAAAAAAAAAAAAAAAAAAAAAAAAACCAACAAATATATATATATATATATATATATTATATATATATATATATATATATATATATATATATAATATATATATATATAAAAAATATATATATATATATATATATATATATATATATATATATATATATATATATATATATATATATAAATAAAAATTGAGCTTTTATATAGCACACTATCCACTTAATGTACTCAAAGCACTTTACAAGGAATCCGTATCCAACAGCAACACTTAACATGTAGGATGAGACATGATGCCTGTTAGGTGATATTACAATTTTTTCAGACACAGACAACGCTGTTAAATAGCCAGGTACTCATTTTACACCCGAGTAAGATGAGAGAATTTGAGTAAAAAGCCTTTTCCAAGGACACACAACTATGCACCAATCGGAGCAGGACTCGAACCGAGGACCTTCATATCCAAAAGGGGGTGCCATACCACTAGACCACATTATAATTATAACCTCAATATCGTGACCCAGTTATTCATTTGAATATTTTTACCTGTGTTAGTTTTGTTTTTGTTTTTAAGGGTTTTACGGTGCTTGCAACACATTTAGGTCATATCAGCGCCAGTAAAAAGGAAGAAAATGGGATAGTAAAAAGTTCTAGAATTACAATTAAAGCACCCAAGAGAAAGTAAGACAAAGGGAAACTGGGAACAAATAGGGATCAGATGTAGATTCCAAGAGCATACCACCAATGTACTTAGTTTGAGATCACCTATAAATACCATCTGGACACAAGCACAAAATCCAACAAAGAGGAACACACTCAAATGCGTACATTATACATTAAAAATAACAAATATAATAATACATAACAGAGAGATGATTTTCAAGGAAAAAAAATATCATCTCCCAAAACAATAACTATGCATTTGACTGTTTCCTTCCCAGCTAGGACTCTGGCCAGGGCCAGGACAAAACCAAATAATCTCATTCCAAGACAAAGATAAAAAGCATGTTGGAAAACAGATATAAGGGGATAGACAACACGGAGTAAGAAGATCAGCATGAACATTGTACAGATCTATGCCCCAACAAATGATGCAACAGATGAGGACAAAGATACATTTTATGGTCTGCTACAACAAGTCATTGACCAGTTGCCAAGGACAGACATCAACATATTGATGGGAGATGCTAATGCAAAAGTGGGACAGGATGACGTAGGCTATGAAGGTATCATGGGACGTCATGGCATGGGAGAAATGAATGATAATGGTGAGAGATTTGCAAATTTCTGTGCATTCAACAGTTTGGTGATTGGAGGATCAGTGTTCCCCCATAAGAGGATCCACAAAGCAACTTGGGTCTCACCAGATGGTGTGACAGAGAATCAGATTGATCATTTTTGTATCTCTCGTAGATTCAGACGTTCATTGGAAGCTGTGACAGTACGGAGAGGGGCAGATGTTGGATCAGACCACAACCTGCTATTGGCAAAGTTTAAGCTCCGACTCAGAAAACACGGGGCCAGATCACATACAAGAAGAAAATTCGAGGTGAATGCACTTGATGGGGAAAAGAATGAGGAATTCAAACTACAATTGAGTAATAGATTCCAACCTCTTATTGAGCTCGAGGAGGACATAGATGTAGAGTCACATTGGGCAAAGATCAAGGAAGTCTACATAACAACTTGCCACGAGGTATTGGGGGTAAAGAAATCGGAACATAAAGAATGGATAAGTCCAACCACCTTGAACCTTATTGAAAAGAGGAGAACAAGGAAGGAACAAGTGAATGCAAGCCGAACAAGGGCTTCAAGACTGGATGCACAAGAGCAGTATCGAGCCATAGCTAAGGAAGTCAAAAGATCTGTGAAGAAAGACAAGGAAGCATTCATGAACAGACTTGCAGAGAAAGCAGAAGCAGCAGCGACTGGAGGACACATGATGATCCTTTATCAAACTACCAAGACACTTGCTGGAAAATATGGGAAACCAGAGGTACCAGTCAAAGACAAAGATGGGAAAACTATTTTTGGAAAAGAGGCTCAATCTGAACGATGGAGGGAACATTTCAACTGCCTTCTGAACAGACCACCACCAGACAACCAGCCAGAAATTTTGCCTGCAAGGAATGAGCTACCAATTAGCTGTGATCCACCATCGATAGCAGAGATTGTGGGTGCCATTAACAAGATGAAAAGGGGGAAAGCTGCTGGACCAGACCAGATTCCACCGGAGGCTCTAAAAGTTGATGCGGAAAGAAATGCTGAGGCCCTGCACCCACTATTTGAGAGAATCTGGAATGACGGGATATTCCCAAAGGATTGGAAGGAAGGGCATCTTATCAAGCTTCCAAAGAAAGGGGACCTCAGTAATTGTAATAATTATCGAGGCATCACTCTTCTTTCTATCCCAGGAAAGGTTTTCAACCGTATTATTTTAGAGAGAATTAAGAATGCAACAGATGCTAAACTGCGGGACGAACAGGCAGGTTTTCGGAAAAACAGTTCAACCACCGACCAGATTGCCTCTCTGCGAGTCATAGTGGAACAGTCTATAGAATGGAACTCTCCTCTTATTGTCAACTTTCTGGATTACGAGAAGGCTTTCGACAGTATTGACAGAGCAACATTGTGGAAAATTCTGGCACATTATGGACTCCCTGAAAAGATAGTAAACCTCATTAAGGAAATGTATGAAGGATCAAGTTGCAGGGTTGTACATGAAGATCAGCTTACTGACAGCTTTGAAATTAAGACTGGTGTCAAGCAGGATGCTTGTTCTCTCCATTCCTGTTCATCCTTGCCATTGATTGGCTAATGAAGGAAACCTCCAAAGGGAGAAGAAATGGGATACAGTGGACCCCCTGGACACAGTTGGATGATCTGGATCTTGCAGATGATCTGGCTCTTTTGTCCCACACCCAGGACCAGATGCAAGCAAAAACCACAATTATAAACAGCCTCTCGGAATCAATTGGTCTAAGAATTCACCCTGCAAAGTCAAAGGTCTTGAGGATAGGTACGCGTCAAAGGGAGCAGATCAAAGTAAAAGATCAGGAACTCGAAGATATAGACACTTTCTGCTATCTCGGAAGTATAATTGACAAGGATGGAGGCACGGAAGCAGAGGTGAAAGCGCGAATAGGAAAGGCACAGGCTGCATTCACATCTTTGAACAGAGTTTGGAGAACTAAAGATATCTCCCTTCAACTAAAGCTAAGACTTTTCAACTCAAACGTGAAGTCTGTCCTACTGTATGGATGTGAAACTTGGAACACCATCACAGGCATGTATAAGGAGGGTACAGATTTTTGTAAACAGGTGCATGCATAAGCTACTCAGAATAAAATGGATGGATAGAATAAAAAATGAAGAAGTATGGAAAAGAACACAGCAGAAACCAGTGGGAGAGGATATAGGAAGAAGACGATGGAGGTGGATTGGACACACGCTTAGAAAGAATGACTCAACTATAACAAAGAAAGTATTGGACTGGAACCCTCAGGGCAGAAGATCAAGGGGAAGGCCACGAGGAACATGGAGAAGAATTAAAGAAGCTGATATACAGAGAAGTGGTAAGACCTGGAATGAGATAAAAAAGTTGGCTCGGGATAGAGAAGGATGGAAACTGTTTGTCTGTGGCCTATACCCTGACCCAGGGTGAAAAAGGCAATGATGATGATGATGATATATATATAGCACACTATCCACTTAATGTACTCAAAGCACTTTACAAGGAATCCGTATCCAACAGCAACACTTAACATGTAGGATGAGACATGATGCCTGTTAGGTGATATTACAATTTTTTCAGACACAGACAACGCTGTTAAATAGCCAGGTACTCATTTTACACCCGAGTAAGATGAGAGAATTTGAGTAAAAAGCCTTTTCCAAGGACACACAACTATGCACCAATCGGAGCAGGACTCGAACCGAGGACCTTCATATCCAAAAGGGGTGCCATACCACTAGACCACATTATAATTATAACCTCAATATCGTGACCCAGTTATTCATTTGAATATTTTTACCTGTGTTAGTTTTGTTTTTGTTTTTAAGGGTTTTACGGTGCTTGCAACACATTTAGGTCATATCAGCGCCAGTAAAAAGGAAGAAAATGGGATAGTAAAAAGTTCTAGAATTACAATTAAAGCACCCAAGAGAAAGTAAGACAAAGGGAAACTGGGAACAAATAGGGATCAGATGTAGATTCCAAGAGCATATCACCAATGTACTTAGTTTGAGATCACCTATAAATACCATCTGGACACAAGCACAAAATCCAACAAAGAGGAATATACTCAAATGCGTACATTATACATTAAAAATAACAAATATAATAATACATAACAGAGAGATGATTTACAAGGAAAAAAAATATCATCTCCCAAAACAATAACTATGCATTTGACTGTTTCCTTCCCAGCTAGGACTCTGGCCAGGGCCAGGACAAAACCAAATAATCTCATTCCAATACAAAGATAAAAAGCATGTTGGAAAACAGATATAAGGGGATAGAAGACACAGTATGTACCCTCCCTGCCCACTATGGAAATTTTTTTTTTTTACCTGTGTGGACCGGATGCCGACCGGTGAGTAATGCTGCCCTGGTCGGTGTACAGATGGGACTGACATAGTAGTTGTTGAGGAGGATTCCATTATACGCTAGGAAGTCGATGTTAGGAGTTGGGATCTGGTCGGACCCATGGAAGCTGACATCGTTGTAACCCTGGGTCAATATTCAATGATAATGATAATGATTTGAGTTCATACGACGAAAACAAAGAAGAAAGTTCTTTTATTCTATGTATGACTTTTAAAAAACTGATCTTTATTGTTCCCAAAAAAGTGGCGATTTGTCATTTGGTTACACATTTATAACAATACAATATTGACATGGACACACTCACACAAGATGCGCACTAGTAACATAGCAGTTATTGAAAAAAAAAAAGGAGATCAGATTAATATGATGTATTTATAGAGAATTTCCATTGTAGAGAAGTAGGTGAGTGAGATGACTGAGGGGTTATGACATTGCACTGTGACCCAAAAGGTGTCAGGTTTGAGCCCCGCTTCTGATTTTGTTTTTTCTAGAGTAAGATTATTAACCCACAATTTGCTTATTTTGGATAATCTGGATTTTTACTGTTGACATCAGACATTTTACTGTTGACATCAGACATTTTACTGTTGACATCAGACATTTTACTGTTGACATCAGACATTTTACTGTTGACATCAGACATTTTACTGTTGACATCAGACATTTTACTGTTGACATCAGACATTTTATTTGATGGATCATCTCTATTCCTTCATGAAGTGCCAAGGCAATGGCATTTAACAATGCTGTACGTAAGGGCTTCAGTTTTGTTTTTTTTTTCTACAGGGACGTCATTTCCATAACAGTTAGTAAAAGTAAAAGTCATTATTCCAGGAGACAAAAATAATTTTGACATAAGACTACAGGTTTCAACCAATTATCACAATTATGCCTGTGCTGAATCAAGTGCTCTACAAATTGAGCCACAGCACCACCGAACCCCTCTTTCCAAGCAATATTCTAGCTTTCTACTCGGAAGGTATAAATGACAATGTGAAATTGAATGTAAGCTTCAATTTATTGTACGAAAACAGATAAAGTGGACGTTTCAGGTTTTCCCTTTATCAACAAAACAGAATGAATGAAACATTTCAGACGAATGAGATAATGTGGAGGTGGCATTGTTAAGATGATTTTTTTTGTTTTTTTTGTTTATTCATTGTAATAACGCCACTACCTCATTATCTCATTTGTTTGTTGAGTTTCATTCATCCTGTTTTGTTGATACAGTGGAAACCCAAAACATCCATTATATCTGCTTTCGTACATTAAATTAAAGCTAACATTCAATTTCACATTGTTATTTATTTATTCGAGCTTTGAGCAGCAACATTTAGATTACTCGAAAGATAGAAGGCAATTGTTACTATTCATCACAAATGATATAACCCGGAGCAAACAACAGTCGATAGACCGGATGGCTTGTAAACGATACTTGGCTTGAAACATTTCTTATTCCTATTTCATCCCACTCATTCCTATTTAACTCCACAAAATCAGAATAAAATTTACCAAGTCATCGGCCACAATGACGATAATGTGAGGTCTTGTAGAACACAAGCATGCTGAAATCATGGACAGCCACACAACAAGTACAACTGAGGTCTTGCTAAAGTCCATCTCTAGCTGAAAAGCAAAAAAGAGATTTATTTGATCAGTTTAAAGAAAAGGGCATTTGGAGGGCCAATCAAGCCATGGTAACGTAGACATGGTAAAAATAAAAACATTGATTTTTTAAAATTTCAAACACTGTTTTTGTTTCTTTATATATACACATGTGCAAAAGAAGCTTAACATTTTTACACGCTGAATTACTATTGTTAAACTATGTGTTAAAGATTTTTATATCACCCAAAAGAGTATTTATTTAATCACATGCAATCTTATTTATTTTGCAATCTGTCCACCACAATGTGAATGGAGAACATTTTTGTAAGACAACTTGATATCATATTTCGACTTCGGAAATGACACAAATAAGGAATTTTAAAGAATATTGTGGGACTACATTCCTACATTCTTCAAACTGAACCAGAACTCTTTTGCACCAACATGCCCTGATTGAACAATACCATGTTGTCTGCTACTGTTTACAAGTTATGTTGTTTTAGAACAAAACATATTTTCTTTGTGAAATAATTTTGTAATTACTTTGATTTCATTCAATTCTTTTACTCTTGAAAACATGCCGAAACTGAGTGTCGAAGAGAGAGCTGATCTACCTGGCCACATTCATGCTTGATGCCAGTAGCTGAGATTGCACAGCTTTTTAATGTTAGAACTACCTACCATTCCATTATCACAAAGTTCAATACTAAAAGGATATGTGAGGTATCAATGGCGGCCTGGTCAAACCAGAATAATAAGGGCCAATGATGATCGAACATTAGCTCGACACACAACCAACCCCTCTCTTATTATTCCTCTGACATCGCTGTGGAAAACAACATTTCAAGATGGACATTGTTAAGAAGAATTGCAACTGCTGGACTCCGAGCGAGAAGGCATCTGTGCAACTTCAACTAATTGAGAATAAGACCTCGGTGCTCGAGTGGCCAGTTGTAAATCCAGACTCGAATGTTATTGAGCATCTCTGAGATCTCCTCAAAAGACCAAGGGAACAACAGTACCAAGCAAGGAATTCTTACGAGGTTTGAAACATTGTTGAATCAGAGTAGAATATATCACAGCGAAATGACATCAGCTTCTTGATAAACTCTATGGGGAGTCTTGTCTGAGCAATGATTGGAAATCGTGGTGGCCATACGCGTTGCAGACTTCTTTTTTTTTTTTTTGCATAGAATTTTTTTTTTTTTTTAAACTAAAAGTTTCAGGGGGGTTCAATTAAAGATGCATAACTTCGTTATAAAGAGGAATATCGTAGATATTTTGGTATCATTATTTTATTTTCGTTACTAACCGGGCACCTAGCCTCAGGATCTACGTACACGGTAACATTTATACACGGTAACCTTGGTGGATTAAATTGTATTGTTTGATTTAAAAAAAATAACACACACACACACACACACACACACACACACATACAGAGCGAGGTCCATCCATTGCTATGCTTGTATTGTAGCGGTAAACCAGTTACCGGAGCTACCGTGTACGTAGATCCTGAGGCTAGGTGCCCGGTTACCGTGTACGTGTAGACACTGCCCAATTTCGTGAGCTTTCAAAAAGGGGGGAAATCGTTTTTCTACCCAAACTCACAAGAAGAATAACACACAACAGTGAATGGAACTCACAAGGACACCCCCAAAAAAAAAAAAATGAAAACAATTCACAACGGCAGCAACAACAAACTGGAACACATTGAAATTGAAATTGAAACACAACATCGGTCTCAAGGCGGACTAGCTACTATCTATCCTGACTTGAGAGACGTACCTTACAATACAGATAATACAAAGCACAAGCAATGTTTATATTTTTATCTTCTATAACCAGGCTCATCCAAAGTGTAAACGAGATGCTAGATAATAGATATCTAAACACAACGGTGTAGAATTTACACGTCATGTGATTACAAATCATGTGGCATGTGGGGGAATTGTCAAGTATTTTTTCTAATAAAATGCCAAACAAATAATTTTTAAAGTAAAAGTTTTAAAAAATAAAATTAATTAATCTTTATTTTATTTTCTCATCGCCCTAAAAATGTGTCTTGTCTTATATAAATGAAAGAATCTTTTCTTCCTATATAAATAATTGGTGAAATAGTGTTTACTGCTCTGTGTTTTTTAACGATTGTGTTTTGATGAATATTGCAGAAAAATAAACCCCAAAACAATCAAATTAATAAGATATTGAGTTGCTTCTTCAATTTCCAAAATGAACAAATTAAGATAACATACTTGGATAACAAACGCAAAACAAACAAAAACAAAACAAACAAACAAAAATAAAGGAAAGAGAAAATGGCAAAAGAAAGCCAAATTGTCGTTCAGTCAACAAGATCATGTAACATGATAACATTACTATGTATTAGATTGTTGCTAACAATTTAGATATTGAACAACTATCTTTGCATTTTCGTGTAATTTAATCGATAAATATATCAAGCTGATCTAAAAATTTTATTTTTTTAAATTGATATGTTAATATGTGTATAAGACTTTACTGTCGGCTTAAACGGGTTTTTAAAAAGGACCTTTAAAAAATGTTTGTTTTGTTTGTAGGCCACCTCTCTTCGGAGTAGCACTGCGAATAGTTCTTCCTCTATTCGCAATAGAGGCTAGGGATAGAGGATTGGGCGCAAAATATAAATAAACTACATTATTATTATTATTATTATTATTATTATTATTATTATTATTATTATTATTATTATTACTATTGTTATTATTATTGTTATTATTATTATTATCATTATTTTTTATTATTACTATTAGTAGTATTATTATTATTTTATGATTATTATTTTTTTTAAATATTACATTTATTATTATTTTGCGTTACGTTAACGATGACGACGTGTCTGTTGTTGTGTAGTGATGGTGGTGTTGATGTGGTGGTTGTGATTGTAGTGGTGGTGATGATGATGCCGTGATGGTAGTGATGATGACTATAAGAATAATGATGATGATGCAATTGTGGTGGCGGTTGCTGTAGTTTTGATAAAGATGTGCTAGCTGTGGTAGTGGTAGTAATGATGATGATGTGTTGGGTGTGGCTGTAGTGTCGGTGGTAGCGGTGATGACAAGGAGGAGGTTCTTGTCTTGTCTGGTCTTGTGACGAGATTGGCGGGAGGTTTCGTGGTTGTCCTACGCCCAGATAAAATACGTTACTGTGAAGAATTTAAAGACTGGCTGGAGAATTCCTGTGTGAAGATGTAGCCATACGCTACCACTACTATGGGTTTACATAGGTCAAAAGACCCCAATAGGATTCAATAGTCCGATGTCACGCCGCCCAGCAACGGCGGCCATCGTGATTCTAAACAAAGAAAATCTGTACTTGTTATTCTTCATGCTGGCTAGAACTTTTCATATGTCATGTTATCAGAATGTGTAAAAGTCAAAACATGATCAGATTCGTAATGGTTTTTTTTTCCCTCTGGATACGCTTTTATGCTCGTCGGAGAAATATTTCATAAGGGCGTCCGCCATTGTTCCGATAGTTTAGAGCCAGTTACTAAGTTGCCATGCGTCATTATGAGGGAAGTGACGTTACGACTGTTGAAGCGTATTGTTAAGGTTCCATTATAATGAAAACACTCTCAAACCCACGCCAACTATTGTCCATTACAACACTCTTAAAACGAGCCTATAATTGTGCCCGGTTGTCAGACCTTAAATTAAATATGCTCATGTCGATTCAAATGCTTACAAAATATTATATTCAAAACAAAAGCAAAAGAAGTATAAAAAAAGATCCCCCCACCCAACCCCGAAAAAAATAATAAAAAAACCCTATAAATATAACAAAAACAACAGAACAAAAACAAAACGAAACAAACCAAAAAAAAAAAAAACAACAAAAAACAAACAAACAAAAAAAAACAAAAAACCCAAAAATAACATAACCAAGAACCCCCCCCCCCCCCCAGAGATATTTTTTTACAAGAAGTAATAGTATAATCTCCCAAAAACTCATTCTATAGATTTTTGAATGTCTCCCTGTCAGCCAAGGATTCCGTCAGGGCCATCAGTAGAAAAGAAAGGAATCTCATTTCGAGACAAAAGACGGAAAATGTCTTTTAGGGGACAGAAGACGGCAAAAGTGGTCCCCCTCCCTCCCACCATCCCCACCCCAACCACCATGAATAATAATAATAATAATAATAATAATAATAATAATAATAATAATAATAATAATAATAATAATAATAATAATAATAATAATAATAGGAATTATGATATATTATGAATATTATGAGTATAGAGCCTTTTCCAAGGACTCAACTATGCGCCGAGCGCGAGGCTCGAACCCAGGACCTTCCGATCCGAAAGCAAGTGTCGTACCACTAGACTACATAGCCGCACATTTGTTAAGTATTGCTGTGGTCATGGACCCTATATAAAGCGCTTTGAGCACATTCAGTGGATATTGTGCTATATAAAATCTCATTTTTAAAAGTGTTAATGAGAAATGAAAGAATTTAATAATTTAACTTCGTGCATGGATTTCTTATAGAAATAGTTATAACTATAACAATAGTAATGCACTAAACTATTTACATCTTTGGAGCACTAACTACCATTATAAAGCAATAAATGGAATATAGCGACATAAAGACAAACTTCGCATAATAGCAATATTTAATCATCCCAATGTGGTTGCTATTAAGCGGTTAAGGAACGCAATATACCTCCTCCGTGTTTTAAGTGAAAGAGCTATACAGGTTCAGACCCCACTATACCTCTGTTTTGTCGACTACAAAAAAGCTTTTGATAGAGTACGCCACGAAGAAATACTAAAACAACTGCACTCCATTGGCGCTGATGAGAAAGACCTCAGACTCATGCAAACATTATACTACACCCAGCAGGCATCTATCAAAATCGGAAACTCTACAGGAAATTCCATTCCTATTAAGAAAGGAGTCCGTCAAGGGTGTGTTGCCTCACCAGATCTGTTTAATCTATACCAAGAAACAATCATGAGGGCATAAATAATATGGAGGGAATAAAAGTGGGAGGTCACAACATAAATAATATAAGATACGCAGACGATACGGTACTCATTGCAACATCAGAAATCCAACTTCAAAAGATTGTTGACAAAGTGGTAGTAGATAGTGAAGCCAAGGAATGGAAGTGAATATCACCAAAACGGAATGCATGGTAATACAGAAAAACCCCGAAAACAACAACACCTGCAATATAACGATTCACGGCGAGCAACTTACCAACGTAGAAAGTTTTAAATACCTAGGTTCAATAGTGACAACAGATGGAAGATGTAACCGAGACATACGAGCAAGAATAACTCAAGCCAAACAGGCCTTCATGGACCTGGGAAACATTTTGAAAAACAAACAGATGTCGTTCGGGATTAGATTCCGAGTCTTGAAGTGCTACGTGTGGCCAATCTTGTTATACGGATGCGAAAGCTGGACTACAAATGCAGAAACACAAAAGAACATTGAAGCTTTTGAAATGTGGTGCTTGAGAAGGATGCAGAGAATATCGTATACTGCACACAAAACGAACGAAGAAGTGCTAAAACAAACATACCAACAAAGGAAACTAATGCCCTTAATAGTGGATCGACAACTATCCTTTTTCGGACACATAGTAAGGAAAGATAAGAATGAATACCTGGCAAGTTGTGGAAAAATACCTGGTAAACGCGCCCGGGGAGACAAAGAAAAACACTCATAGACCAACTGAAGGGCTTCACCAGCCTAACAATCCAAGAGCTGTTTGAAAAGGCAAGAGACAGGGAGGAATGGAGAGAGATAATTCATGCAGTATCCGAAGCCTGGACCAGGCATGGAACCTAGAAGAAGAAGAAGATAATGGTTCCAGACTGGTTTCGTCACATGCCACCGTCGGTGTCTGCCATTCTCGCGAGAAAAGCTGTGTTTTCACCCGACAAACATTTCGGCTATACTGCATTACTGCTAAGTAGGCGAGAAAGTGATTCCCTCTCCTCTCGCTGTCTGTTCATTCTCGCCTCTCTTCTCTCTCTCTCTCTCTCTCGTCACTCGCGCTCTCTAATCACCGCCGCTCTTTCAAAGACCGGTTGCCTTGTCGTACGACCGACCCCACCACACCCGTTACTTTTGGCTAGTAGTAATGGGGGTTTTCGTAGTATAATGTGTCAGATTTTCAGTCATTCTCTCTTTGCTTGAAGAAGGGGAGTTCAGTTCGCAATATTATTTTCATTGGTATCACTGAGGTTTCGATGAATGATTTTTCCTGTTGTGTTTGTTATTGTTATTAGTATTCCTCTTAGAATAATATACGCATACAAAAAGTATAGATATGCTGTTTGAAAGGGTTTCTTTAGAATTCTGTGATTTCGCTGTGATTTTATAACTGGTATTGGTATAATATTATTGATATTATTAGTGGCTGGATCTTCTTGTTATGGAATGGACAGCTAGATAGATATAGTGCCGAGGGATTGGACGAGAAGGTAAGCTTACGATATACCTAATAAATGATAATGATTTAA
>NC_088371.1:36112943-36115443 GCF_034508935.2 Berghia stephanieae | reverse complement strand
AATTCCTATACATATCGGTCATATATATATATATATATATATATATATATATATATATATATATATATATATATATATATATATATATATATATATATATATATATATATGTCCACATCGAAGGAAGTTCTTGTTAACCAACTTTAAACCGGAACCACTTCAAGAAACAACAACAGTCAACAAAACAACTCAGTCCTGACGATGACAAATTAAGCCTGAAACATTAATGTAGACTGTCTCAAACATTGTGGTAAATATTTTTAAAAAATAATAATTCGCTCCATTACTACATGTCGAGCACTTTTCGTACCATATTTGTATCAAACACGATCCAATAATATATATATATATATATATATATATATATATATATATATATATATATATATATATATATATATATATATATATATATGAGCCAAGGTCAAAAGGTGCCAATTTTTTTTCTCAAAATAAAAGTGACATAATAGTCCATTCATGTTTCTATATGTGTAGCAAAAACCCTGTACTTTATGAATCAAAGGCCCTTAAGATAACTTTAAGGTCTAACGCAGCATAATATCGTCAACAATACCTATAGGTTGCTGGTGTCACCTGTGACCGATGACACCAAAATGAGACAAAAAACTCAATAACCAAATGATTTTTGTTGAGTAACAAACTTTATTTAGTAAGTTATAGACAAAAAGACACAATCAACAACAATCATAGTACAATAATATTACCAACCATTGGAGACAATGTTGCTTTTTGGTGTCATCGGTCACAAGCAACATAGAATGCAAATATATTATTTCATAAAAATGTTTGTACATTAATAAAAACAACAATATTGCATATGTTTATCACCAGCAATGTTCAGAAACTTTTGGAATAAAATGTTGGGAAATAATGTGACCAAAGCATATCTTATTTAGCGACATTGTGTCACTTGTGACATTAGACCGATGATACCATTACTTATGTCACAAGCAATACCAAATTGCAATTTCGACAATATATCATTAATTTCAGTCAAACCAGTGTAATAATCACAGTTAAATATGGAATTTAATAATATTTCAAAAACCAAAGACTTCAAAAATAGAAATATACATGGAAATTAGAGCTTCTGAATGTGACTTGTGACATAAGACCGGTGACACCATTACTTATGTCACAAGCAACACCAATTCACACTTTCGTCCATAATATATCATTATTTTCAGTCAAAAAATCACAATAACCTACTCTAAAATGAAATTCAATGATATTTTAAGAAACTAAATACTTTCAAATTGGAAATATACTTAGAAATTAGTAATACCATTGTTGCTATTACTTTGGTCAAAATCGGCACTAGAACGCAATTTTGCCTCAATAAATCAAGAATAGCAACTGAACACATGTAATATAGCCTGTTAAATGTAATTCAATGATATTTCAAGCTTTGAAGAACATGAAAACAGAAATACATTAGAAACTTCAAACTTAAGTGTCACCTGTGACATTTTAACCAATGACACCAATGGTCACAAAAAGTACCAGAAGTCACACAAACACTAGATAAATATCAGCCATGGTAATGAATTCATGTAACCATACGGTGACATCCACCCTACTGCTCAAATCTGCTAGTTTGTAGTAATTTAGTGTGTTAATAGTAAATCAAATCAAATTTCTTGACAACCGTTCTATTATCTGGATTCGTCAAAAGCTTAAGTTTTGTCTTTTTCTTGATTGATACAACCCTGAAACATAAAAAATTAGAATTACAAGGAAATAATTAATTGTGACAAAATCACAGTCTTATGTGAGATGTCATAATATCATATTTGTAAATAGAATAACAGCTGAAAACATAATTTTTTGGTGGCACTTTGTAATATCCAATATCAAGTGTTGCTTGTGACAATGTAAAATAGCGATGACACCAAAGTTCAACTTACCTTTTCTGCCTCGAGCCACGCTGGAAAGGCAAATGAAAGTGCTGCACTTCAAAGACTGGTAAGAAGGGTGGATCAAAATTGCGAATCGCCATTTAACGAAACAAACTTCCACTTGTTCACGCATGCCGTGTTGCTTGTGACAAATGACACCAAAACCAATAAGCCTCAATATCGGCAAAACGGTATACATTTACTCCAAGATCTGAATTCAGATAGTAAATCTATGCTTTTTTCTAATAATAAAACATTTCATAAACATTAAACATGAGCTTTAAAGTTTTGTGTCGAGTCTTAGTATTGTGCTGTGTTTGATGACACCAAAGGTCACAAGTAACACCAACTTTTTAAGAACTCCATATGAAACTTAATCAGATATGTAATATACTGCAATTGCGTTTAAAAGTAAATTTTGACTTTATACTATTAGTCAAATTTCAATAACGTGAGCTAAAACATCACATTTAATTTCTACATGATTTCTAAAAAGGTGATGCGTTGACCTCGTTTTAAGCACATGCCAAACAGCATTCAAATTTCACTTTCAAGTTGTTTATTTCATATTCTGTTGAACA
>NC_088371.1:36092943-36107943 GCF_034508935.2 Berghia stephanieae | reverse complement strand
AGAGGAGAAAAATATAGAAAAGAAGAAGAAAAAGAGAGGGGGAGAGAAGAGGAAGAGAAAAGATAGGAGAGAGAAAGAGAGATGTATATTATTAAAGAAAAGGGGGAATAAAGATAGAGAGATAACGATATATAAAGCTAGTATCTCTCGCTCGCGATTTGGTGTAATGAGACTGGAGGGTTGGTGGTATTGTTGTGTGGCGAGGGGGGGGGGTTTTACGGTAATTGCACTGGAAAGACACACGATAAAAACGATGTTTAAGAGTTTTTTTTAAATTTTTGATGTTTGGAGTGTTGTGATAGAAATGAGGGGGACCTGGAACGTTTTTTTAAGGTGAGCCAGAGGGACCTGAAAGTAGAGGGGGGAAAAAGGGGGGGAGGAGGTAAAATGTAAAAATGTTTTTAAAAATTATTTTTGGGTCATATGCATTGTTTATGTTACAAGACAAATAGTACAATAATTTTTTTTTTTTTTTTTTACACAGACAAGATTAAAAATTTTGGGATATTACCTTGAATCTTTAAACCCAACGTCGAAAAAAATTTTAAAAAAAAAAGATTATTTCAAATGCCAAAATATATATATATAAATTTTAAATCTTTCTTCTCCTCCTTCTCTCTCTCTCTTCCTCTCCCTACTCTCCCCCTTCTCTCTCTCCTTTTTGGTTTTATTCTCACGCCCATATTTCCACTATCTCTACCCCGCCCCCTTTTTTTCCTTTCCATCTTTCCCCCTCTCTCTTTTTCTCTCACTCTCTTTTCCCTCTCTCCCCTCAATCAATCAATCTCTCTCTATCTCTCTATCTATCTATTTCTCTATCCCATACCCCCTCCTCTCTCATTCACTCTCAATAGTTCCTCTTCTTCCTTATTAAAACCGTCATCCCCCCCCCCCCCCCCCCCCCTTAACCCCATCAATATGTCACGTAATTTCAGACCCGTTTTTCATTGTTCCCCAAAATCGCCCTCTAAGCGCTCGCAATCATAGCAAACAATCTTAATTCAAATTCCTTGTGAAAAAACAAAGTTCACTTTAAACCTTTTAGAAACCAGAAAATGCTTTTCAGTTAATTTGACATTAACAAGATACTTCCTCGTCTTTAACTAGTTAGTCACGCAAACTCGGGAAAAAATAATTGGTACCTTATTTTAAAAATTGGCCGAAACCGTCCTCAAAACATCGATTTAAAACCACAATTTCAAAAACCTCAAACCTATTTTTTGCGTTATAAAAGCAGTTTTCTCTACCTATTAGCTGTTAAGGATTGAAAAAGACCCAAAAAAAAAACAAAAAAAAAAAACCCAAACAAACAACAAACAAACAAAGAAAAAAAACCCAACAAAACCCCCCCCCCCCCCCCCTAAGAAAACAAACCCAAAAACCAAAAAAAAAAAAAGAAAAAAAAAAAAAAAAAAACCCCCCCCCCCCCCCAAAAAAAAAAAAAAAAAAAAAAAACGAAAAAAAAAAAAAAAAAAACAAAAAACAAAAGAAAAACAAGACACCTCACCCCCCTCAAACAAGCAAAAAAAAAAAATAAAAAAAAAACAAAAAAAAAAACAACACACCCCCCCCCCCCCCCCCCCCCCCCATAAAAAAAAAAAACAAAACACAACAATCAGAACAAAAAAAAAAAAACAAACCTCAAAACCATTTTGACAGCGGTTTTGTTGCTATACAAGAAATGATTTAGACAGTACCGCCCAAAAAGGACTTCTATCCTTCCTGATCTCTATCAGTTCTTTTCAGACCCACCCTCCCCCCCTCTACTATCTACTAATCTATATATCTATCTATCTAACTTAACTATCTATCTATCCCATCTATCTATCTACTATCAATCTATCATATCGATCTAACTTCTATCTATATCTATCTAAACTATTATCTTCTATCTTCTATCTATCTATCAATCTATCTATCTATCTATCTATCTATCTATCACACTACTATCTCTATCTATCATCTCTATCTTTTCTATCTATCTACCTATCTTTCCTATCTAATTATCTTCTATTATCTATCTAAACTATCTATTTTATCATCTACATCTTCTATCACTATCTATCTATCACTTCTACCCATCATCTATCTATTTTATCTATTATCGATCTATTAATCATCTAACTATCATCTATCATCTATCTATCTATCGACTATCTATCTATCATTATCTATCAATCCATTCATGCAACCATCCATCCATCCATCCTTCACCCACCCATCAATCCATCCATCCATCCCGTCCACTCGATCTATCTCAAAATTCTACACCTATTGATTATAACTCCACCCCCCCCCCCCCCCCCCCACCTCCTTGCATTTCCCACCCAACCAACAAAAAATCTGGATTTTGCATAGTAATCCATTTTTGCAGTGCGGCCGAACAGAAATCCGTTTAACAAGTTATTCGGTGCATGTGAAGAAGGAAGGAATACGCTGGAAATGGAATCATCTGATTGATGCTGTTGTCTAGTCTTGTCGCTCGACACTTATTGTTATATTCGAACCTATGGGTATCTGGTTCAAGTCACTTGAGTGGGGCCCAAAGTTTATGGTAGATGTATGCCTTGCAAGAAGCTCATAACATTGCCATCCGAAGTATAACACCAACACACCAAAATTGTTAACCTTGAATACATTTTAGTGTAATGCAGTTTATGAAATTGCCATTAACCGATGCATAAACAATGACAAAGACCTGATGACGTCTTCTTCGAACGATCATCTATAAAAGTAATGATTGACAACCGCTCACAATCTTTTATTCTTGCTTGTTTGTCAACCCGTTTAGAGGAATTCCACTAAAATTATTAGTAAACCAAACTAAAACGTTCAATTACACAATTTTTTAGTTTGGTCCGTTATAACTTCACATGTGATTTTGCAGTTGAGACCTGAACCTTTGTAAAAGCGCTTAAATAGCCCCCCCTTAGTGGATATTAACCTTATCTTAATGTAGCGCTTGGCTAAAAGCTCATAACATAGCATTCCCGGAATATAAACGACCAACACACAAAACTACTGTGTGTAGCCACCAGAGCGTTATAGTCCAGGCTACAGTTTTAGTGAAATCACTCACAAAACGCGTGGCAAAATCAATAACTAACTTGATGATTCTTCTTCCGTTCTATCTAATAAGCGTCTCACTTTTTGTTAAAAAATATTATTATAATATTTTATTAGGTGATATTGTTTGTGTATGATGTTTTGTTTGTATTTTAATTAAATTGTTTTTTTTTTTTTCTTTTCCGCTTTTTCCCCCTCTTTTTTGCTTTTCCGCTGCTGGCTGGTGCTCTGCTGCGGCTACGTCTGTTTGCGCTTTTAACATAATTTGTAAGTTAGATGGCCTAAACTTAAATATTATTGTGTTTTCATGTTACTTGTGTTCGAGACAGCATGTACTTTTTAATCAATCAATCTGTCGGGGCTATGTGTCTATGGTATGAACCACTTCGCCTGCACTCCGCTGACGATCGGAAATCCTGGTTCGTAGCCTCGCCTCCGGCGCATAGTTGAGGAAGTCCCTTGGAAAAAATGCTCTTTGCGCACGTTCCTCTCACCGTACTCACCATGTAAAACGAAGTATTGACCGTAACAGCGTTGTCTTTGTCCGAAAATTGTAAAATCACCTCGCCTAACACCATTCCCGTCCTACATTTTAAATTAGCTGTTGCCAGACCCCCCCTGTAAAAGCGCTTGGAGCACATTTGTTGACTCGCTCTTCCGCTCTCTCAAACGGTATTATGTCTGGATGACCAGATGCTAATATGTCAAATATAGTTAAACTGTCAAAAATATGGAACTTGGTATTTACCACATAAAATATGATATTCCTTCTCCTCTATAAGCATATACATCAACTTAAGCATATAATCTGCTACTAATTCCAATTTCAGCACTTTATCATCCTCGACCGTAAACCTCATTGAACAGGGGTCTCAATTAGTGATATTAGCTATATAAAACTCAATTAACAAATAAAAGAATAACTGCAGTATTTCTAGTCATTGGCCCCCTCAGTTGGAACCGCACACCACGGGGCAAGCGTCCACGAGGACCCATTCGCATCCAAACAGCAGCAGGACGAAGCACTCCTGCGCTTTATTGGCCACGGAGACCCAAACACACCCAAATGCCCACCCGGTGCCATCCTCCCGGTACAACACTCTCCGGGAAGTATAACGTACCCCCACACATACACAGAACCAACCACTGTGTAAATAAACAATGAACTTTATAGGAATTAGTCCAGGTTAACACAGTTAAGAGAGAACCCCACACACAAAACGAACGCGGTGGCAACAAAACAAAAACAAAAAAGAAAGGCCTACTGACGCATCTGCATACTATCTATATAAAAAGCACAAAATTTAAAAGAATAACTGCAAGGATTTCTAGTATTTGCTCCGCCATATAGCTGGGGGTCAGAAAATGGGGGATTTTTTTTTATTTGATAATTGGAATAGGGTTCATTTGATAATGACAGGTGTTGTGGGTAATTAGGAATGAAAGAGTGGGGGGGTTGGTGGTGGCCCCCGTCCCGCGGTGGGGGTGGGGGTCGCGGGCTTTACACAAACCATTTATTGGTACACGGTTGTCGTGCGTTCCCCTCCCCCTAGCTTCTCTGTTCCTTCCTACTCTGTGTTCTAAAATTGGTCGGTCCTTGGTTACCTCTATTACCCTACATTCTCTCTAAAGGTCGGTTCAGGGAGACTTTCTCTAGCCGTGTCGCGGTGTGTCTGGTGTGTGACGTGTGTGTGTGTGGTGTTGGTGTCTGTTGGTATTTTTTTTTGTGTGTGTGGTGTTGTGTTTTTTTTTTTTTTTTTTTTTTTTTTTTTTTTTTTTTTTTTTTATTATTTTTTTTTTTTTTTTTATATTTTTTTTTTTTTTTTTATATAAAAAAAATGGTATATTTTTTAAAAAAAATTTAAATTTAAAAAAAAAAAAAAAAATATAAAATAAATTTTAATTAAAAAAAAAATTTCAAATTACAAAAAAAAACCACCCTAATATTTTAAAAAAAAAAAAACAAAAAAAAAAAATTTAAAATAAAAAAACCAAAAACCCTTGTGCGTTTTGAGAAAATGTTTTAGTAATCCGTACTGTTGGTTTTAAATAATACATTATTAAATTAAATCATTATTATTAATTATCATATTATTAAATGAGTTATTAAATATTATTAGTATTTTAATAGATTATTATTAAATTAAATTTATTATTATTATTTTCTATTATTAATTAATATTAATTAATTATTAATTCTTATATTAATTATTATTTATTAATTATATTTATTATTAATTTAAATTAATGAAAATATGATGATGATGATGATGAATGATATGATGATGATGATGGATGGATGATATATGATGAAGATAAAATATAAATGCTGTGGAGTGGATAGACCGTTATATACTATCTTATACAATAACCGGACCTCCCCATAATTTCATCTCCCAGAGTTTCTCTCAAATCACTACAATATACACTGACTATCCAAATCCTTCTCGGATATAGCAGATCCAAATCTTCTCCTTTTAAATCTAATAAATCACCTCAACTAACTAATTAAATTCTTATACAACACCCATACCCACACACAAGACACCCATAAACCAAATTACTTACCCCACCCCCCTAATCCTTTATCCAAAAAATCAAAGTAATTCTCCCTTCCCAAAATACATTTTCCAATCGCCCAAATATATTCACAATCTATCAAACACCCCTCACTAATCTACATATTATATCATCTCTCCTCCACTCCCTTTCCACCCACAACCCACAAACCCATCCATCCACCCTCCAACTCCATTCCCATTCATTACTCCAACCCCCCCCCCCCCTCCCCCCCTCTAATTATAAATATTTTTGCCACTCCCTCTACTGTCAATGATGGCTTTGCTCATTTCTATAAATAGCTACAGGGATCAATTACCATCTGCTCATGCTATTCTAACAGAGAAAGTGAGTACTCAGGTAGTATAGGTAGCACACACAGAGAGAGAGAAAAAAAAGAGCGATAACAAACACTTATTGTGCTCGTGGGTAATGCTCACTCTCTAATTCCATTTTTCAATCGTTCTTTTGTCATTTTACCGTCACCTCATGCACCCTACTCACCCTTCCTCTACAACACAATATACTCATTTCAAATGTCAATTTCCTTATTCCCCTTTTCCTAAGCCCCTACTTCCTCATCACTCACTATCTTTGCCTCAGCCACTCATTTACTTTCCACCTCACGAATTCAGCTCGGACTCATTTTACTCACATGAGTCACTTCAGAAGGGTCACTCAGGTTACCCCACCCCTCCACCTCACCCAGTTCACATCAATTTACACCCCTCCCTCACATCTCCCCTTCAGTCACTCTTTCCAATCACTCACTCACTCATTCACTTCCCTTCACACACCACAACTCTCTTGTCTCATACTCTCACTCTCTCTCAACCCATCACTGAGTGAATCACTCTCTCCATCACTCGCTCACTCACTTACTGTACTCCACTCACGTTTTCTCACTCTCTCTTCTATCTCACGCCCTTACTCACCCCTTCCCCCCCCATTACCTTCTCACTAAACTCCACTGTCTGAACTTTCGCTCTCCCTCCCGTACTCACATCACTCACGCACTCACTCAATCACACAAACTAGGGATCCACGTAACTCACAGCATAATATGGATAGACACATATATACAATATAAATAGAATAGACGCGAACTATTCTCTGTAAATAACGCAGATACGCATATTAAACTAACTTAATATTAATACGAAGTACAAGTATCGATTTACAGATAGAGATATAAATAAAATCTTAAGACGGGTTAATATGGGGAATTAATGAATGGTTATGGTAAAGAAAAAGATAAAAATAAAGAAATACACTATCTAAATAAATAAATAAAGAATTTAGATATAGATCGAAAGATAGAACTATCTAAATATATATTATATAGAAGTGTGAAGATATCATCGAAACTAATCTGGTAGAACTAACGATCTTTTATCGCAAATCACATACGACAACGCTATATAGAAATTGACGTCGTCGAAGATTACGACTACTATCGCAATCTCGCAATCATCTGAATGTTTGCTCGATCTAATCTCATGAAAGCAGTCAAATATCATCCATTCTCTCAACGAACTGCAGTCACTAACTCAGTCTCTCACTAACGGAAAGCAAACTATCTCTCCAGTCCGAATTTTGAAACCGAATACCTTGATAGATAAAGATAGAACGATCCAATTCAAATGACTAACTCTTTCTCTAAATTAAGGACATATCTCTCAAATAAAAAACTAACTATCGTAATTCAAATAAACTATCGGAACAATAAAACGAAACTCAATCTCTCTACTCACCCAAATATACTATAATCACTCAAAATCCTCCCAACTAATGAAATCAATATACGCACTATCGAAAGATCAACGCACTATCTTCACCTCACACTAAAGGTAATCGTCGTCTGGCTGTGGCCCCAATGCACAAACTAATACTCATCCTCAAATATCCGATCTATTTAATGACCTGCAAATTCTTGGCAAAAATCTCTCAAACACCTGGGACTTCTCCAAGCTCTCGTCTTCCCTGGCGACGGGGAGTGGAGGCCGTGGCATTTAAAGCGATCGTTTTTGAAGGACGAGTTTGTTTTTGTTTTTTGGGTTTTTTTTTGTTTTTTTTTTTTTTTTTTTTTTTGGGCCAATTTTTGAAAAACGTTTTTTTCCAGAGCACGACATTTAACAGGTTAATGGCATGTCTGATATTTGTGTGTGTGTGTGTGTGTGTATGTGTGTGTGGTGTGAGTTGGATTGTTATGTGAGCGAACGACAAGGGAGGTATGCTGTTTTGTAGATAGGTCGAAGATGACGTCACTCAGGGCTTTGTTATTGTTTTTTTTCTGTTTTCTTCCTCCTTTCTTTTCTTGCCATCCGCGTTTATGAGTATTTTTTCCTCATGAACTGTATTAAACTGACTATAAACGTTCATGGGATCCACACATTTTTGTGTCTGGTCCGTTATTACTGCCGAGGGCAATGTTATGAGCTCTCAGCCAAAACGCATACTATCTATAGCTGACGTCATACACAGTCATCAATCACCATTGGCTGGAAAATGGTCAAACTGGCAGACGGTGATGTTAGCCAGAATTCGGGGGGGGGGGGGGGGGGGGGGGGTTAATGGGGGTTATGGTTGAAATTAGTGGGAATGTTATGGTCACCGCGCATTTTACTCATCACGCACGGTTTGCCTGCCTGCAGCTGTGAGTTGTAACGGCCCGACTGTTGCTGTTTTTATGAGTGGGTGGTTAGGGGCAGGGCTGCCAATTCCCAATTATTTTGGTTGGAATTTCAACGTTTTTATTGATCGATTGATTCATTGATTTATTGATTGATTTATCTATTTATTTATATATCCATTTATTTATCTATTTATTTATATATCCATTTATTTATCTGTTTAATTATATTTCCATTTATTTAT
This sequence comes from Berghia stephanieae, assembly GCF_034508935.2. Lineage (NCBI taxonomy): Eukaryota > Metazoa > Mollusca > Gastropoda > Nudibranchia > Aeolidiidae > Berghia > Berghia stephanieae. The sequence goes on along the minus strand of NC_088371.1, from coordinate 36,099,441 downwards.
CTATTTAATTATATATATCCATTTATTTATCTATTTATTATATATCCATTTATTTATCTATTTAATTATATATCCATTTATTGATCTATTTAATTATATATCCATTTATTTATCTATTTAATTATATATCCATTTATCTATCTATTTATTTATATATCCTTATTTTAAAAGTCTATTTATTTATTTAAATATTTATTTATTTGTTCATTTTTGTGTGTTTTATTTCCGAAAAAGTTTCAAGATAACGTGAAATCTTTTTTCTTTATCTTTTCTTTCTTTTTTTTTTTTTTTTTTTTTTTTGATTTTGAGAACGATCAAGATTGACCCTAAAATTATTATTTTCCCATGTATTCGAGTCGTTGGTCGCCTACCACCTGAAGCAATTTGATTCAATAGTCTGGTGTCACGTCGCCCAGCAACGGCGAGCAGCCTGGTTCTAAACAAATAAAATGGTGTTGCGATGCAATTCCTTCATCAGTGTGTAAAATATTATGATTAATACTCATTAACTTTCGGACTGACCTATTTGTCCGTTTTGTAAGTACTCACTAAAGTTAGCTATGGAGTTGAGGAATGTTTGCCTGGTGACTGGAAATGAAGAGAGTCAATGGGACGGAAGGGGCTAAATGGCAGGGAATATTCTGATTGGCTGATGCTCAGTAACCCTCGAACCATCAATTGGTAATGGTCTGAAAGGTACTTATAAAAAAAAAGTGATCGCCTCGGTAATGTTTCAGATTTCATGGTCATCACGCATTTACTCACAAACCGTGCGTTGTTTACCTGTGCTGCCCTCTAACGGTCATTCTGTGGTTATAAGATTTTTACTGTATTTATTGTTTTTCTTGACTCTATATGAATCCTTGATTTGGCTATGAATTATTATTGTTGTTATTATTTTTTTCACTTAAAATTGATATTTATATTGTAAAGTGCCCAGAGCTTGTGTTTTACACGAGAATGAGCGCTATATAAATGTGTATTATTATTATTATTAGGGACTCTTTACTGGCTACCCATGGCATTTGCACATTTGATACTGCAGTAGTGGAAGTAGTAGTAGTAGTAGTAGTAGTAGTAGTAGTAGTAGTAGTAGTAGTAGTAGTAGTAGTAGTAGTAGTAATAATATTAGTAGTAGTAGTATGTAGTAGTAGTAGTAGTAGTAGTAGTGTAGTAGTAGTAGAGTAGTAGTAGTAGTAGTAGTAGTAGTAGTAGTGTAGTAGTATAGTATGTAGTAGTAGTAGTACAGTGGTAATAGTAGTATTAGTAGAAGTACAGTAGTAGTAGTAGTAGTGTAGTATTTAGTAGTAGTAGTAGTAGTAGTAGTTAGTAGTAGTAGTTAGTATTTAGTAGTACTAGTGGTAGAGTAGTAGTAGTAGTAGTATTTAGTAGTGTAGTAGTAGAGTAGTAGTACTAGTAGTTAGATAGTAGTAGTAGTAAATAGTAGTAGTAGTAGTAGTAGTAGTAGTAGTAGTAGTAGTAGTAGTAGTGGTAGAAGTAGTAGTCGTAGTAAGTAGTAGTAGTGTAGTAGTAGTAGTAGTTGTAGTAGTAGTAGTAGTAGTAGTGGTAGTAGTAGTGGTAGTAGTAGTAGTAGTAGTAGTAGTAGTGGTAGTAGTAGTAGTAGTAGTGGTTAGTGAGGTAGTAGTAGTAAGTAGTAGTAGTAGTAGTAGTAGTAGTAGTAGTAGTAGTAGTGGTAGAAGTAGAAGAAGAAGTACAAGTAGTAGTAGTAGAAGAAGTGGAAGAAGAAATATTAGTAGTAGTAGTAGAAGTAGTAGTAGTAGTAGTAGTAGTAGTAGTAGTAGTAGTAGTAGTAGTAGTAGTAGTAGTAGTGGTAGAAGTAGCAGTCGTAGTAGTAGTAGTAGTAGTAGTAGTAGTAGTAGTAGTAGTAGTAGTAGTAGTAGTAGTAGTCGTAGTAGTAGTAGTAGTAGTAGTAGTTGTTGTTGTAGTGGTAGAAGTAGAAGAAGAAGTACAAGTAGTAGTAGTAGAAGAAGTGGAAAAGAAATAGTAATAATAGTAGTAGTAGATGTAGTTGTAGTAGTGGTAGTGGTAGTAGTGGTAGTAGTAGTAGTAGTAGTAGTAGTAGTAGTAGTAGTAGTAGTAGTAGTGGTAGTAGTAGTAGTAGTAGTAGTAGTAGTAGTAGTAGTAGTAGTAGTAGTAGTTGTTGTAGTGGTAGAAGTAGAAGAAGAAGTAGAAGTAGTAGTAGTAGAAGAAGTGGAAGAAGAAATAGTAGTAGTAGTAGTAGATGTAGTTGTAGTAGTGGTAGCGGTAGTAGTGGTAGTGGTAGTAGTAGTAGTAGTAGTAGTAGTAGTAGTAGTAGTAGTAGTAGTAGTAGTAGTGGTAGTAGTAGTAGTAGTAGTAGTAGTAGTAGTAGTAGTAGTAGTAGTAGTAGTAGTGGTAGTAGTAGTAGTAGTAGTAGTAGTAGTAGTAGTAGTAGTAGTATTAGTAGTAGTAGTAGTAGTAGTAATAGTAGTAATAGTAGTCGTAGTATTAGTAGTAGTAGTAGTAGTAGTAGTAGTAGTAGACAATATGAGAGCTATACTTTTGAAATACGGTGGCTGGTCCTGACTATATTATTTTCATATTGAATCATACGGAGTTTATAATCGAATACAAGGGTTCGACAAGAGATTGATAGAACAGAGCGAATCTCCCATGTTTCCGTCTTTCTTATCAGTTCATTGTTAGATAGACTCTGCCACCGATGATAATCCAATAATATACCTCATGTAATGTCAACATTGACAGCTACCATACTATTCTAACACAATTGATGAATAATTAATGACTCAGCGACACTGTTCGGGGGGGGGGGGGGGGGGGGGGGGGGGGGGATGAATGCGTATGGCTCTGTTTTTATTCTAAATCAAACCATTGCCATCGTTAGGTAAAAGCCTGACACTGACCAGAAAATGACGTCAAAATGCTAGTCTTTTGCCACAAAAGAAAACAAATATTGAGTTGTATTCAATAGTTCAACCAATGAAATAACTTGTTTCCATGAGCTCTACTAACGACAACTCACTAGGCGGTGCAAAAAAACAACTAAAAAAATGACGTCAAACTGCCAGTTCTAGAAGGTTCTTGTGTCAGGCTATATTATGTTAACGATGGCTACGCACTGAGACCCAAAAGGACTGGTCTTTTGACATCATTTTTGGTCAGTGTCAGCGTCGCCATCGTTATGATATAGCCTGATACTGAAATCCAAAAGGACTGGCAGTTTGGCGTCATTATTTGGTTTTTGCACCGCCTATTGAGTTGTCGTTAGTAGAGCTCAAGGAAACAAGTGGTCCCATTGGTTGAACTATTGAATACAACTCACGATTTGTTTTCTTTTGTGGCAAAAGACTAGTCTTTTGACGTCGTTTTTTGGTCAGTGTCAGGCTATAGATAGTATGCGCTTGGCTAAGAAGCTCATAACATTGCCATCCGGAAGTAAAACGGACCAACACAAAACTGTGTGTATCCAAGAACGTTTATAGTCAGGTTAATACAATTCAGTGAGCTTTACTCATAAACGCGGATGGCAAAAAACAATAACAAAGACCAGAGTGACGTCAACTTCATTCTATCAATAGCCCGACACTGACCAGAAAATGACGTCAAAATGCCGGTCTTTTGCAACAAAAGAAAACAAATATTGAGTTGTATTCAATGGTTCAACCAATGAAATAACTTGTTTCTTTGAGCTCTACTAACGACAACTCACTAAACGTAAAAAATCTGGGTGGGGTTCCTACCTCCCATAGTGGGCAGGGAGGTACTTGCTGTGTCTTCTATCCCCTCTTATCTGTTTTTCAATTGCTTTATGTCTTTGTCTTGGAATGAGATTGCTTGGTTTTGTCCTGACTTTGGTCGGAGGTCCTTGGCTGGGAGGGAAACAGTCAAATGTATAGTTATAGTTTTGGGAGATGATATTTTTTCCCTTGTAAATCATCTCTCTGTTATGCATTGTATTATGTTTAGTTTACATATTATATTATATGATTTGTAAACATTTGAGTGTATTCCTCTTGGGACCTGTGCTTGTGTCTGGATGAGACTTTTAGGTGATCTCAAACTAAGTACTTTGCTAGAGTGCTTTTGGAATCTACACCTGTTTATTTGATCCAATTCCCCTTTTCTTGGATGCTTTATTGTAATTCTAGAACTTTTTACTATCCCATTTTCTTCCTTTTTACTGGCGCTGATATGACCTTAATGTGTTGCAAGCGCCGTAAAACCCTTAAAAACAAAAAATAAAAAAAACGTAAAAAATGACGTCAACCTGCCAGTCCTAGAGGGTTCTAGTGTCAGGCTATAATATGTTAACGATGACTACTCACTGAGACCCAAAAGGACTGGTCTTTTGATGTCATTATTTAGGTTTTGCACCGCCTAGTGAGTTGTCGTTAGTAGAGCTTATGGAAACAAGTGGTCCCATTGGTTGAACTATGGAATACAACTCACGATTTGTTTTCTTTTGTGGCCAAAGACTGGTCTTTGGACGTCATTTTCTGGTCAGTGTCAGGCTATAAGTTAACTATGGCTACGATCAAACCCCCCGGGAAAAAGACCCCACTATCATTCCTCTCTCATTTCAATTTAATTGGATTCAATATTCTGATGTCACGTCGCCCACTAACGGCGGCCATCGTGGTTTAAACAAAGAAAATCAGTACTTTTTATTCTTCATGCTGGCTAGAACTTTTCACGTCATGTGATCAGAATGTGTAAAAGTTAAAACATGATCAGATAATTTATAATGTTTGTTTTTTTTTCCCCTCCGGATACGCTTTTATGCTCGTCGGAGAAATATTTCATAAAGGCCATTGTTCCGATAGTTTAGAGCCAGTGTTACTAAGTTACCATGCGTCATTAGGAAGGAAGTGACGTTACGACTGTTGAAGAGTATTGGATTCAATAGCGTTTTAGAACGACACACGTAAAGCAACATTTCTAAGATCTTGGTGACTTCTCCGACTGAACTAGACTCACATTAGAAAACTGTTCGAAAACATTATTATTAATTCGCGAATTTCCAGGTTTGAGAGTTGTTGCCAAGATGAGGGGTCATTTAAATAGATCGATATTTGAAGGACGAGTTTTCTGGCCAAATTTTTAAATATGGGTTTGTTTTTTCCAGAGTACGGTAGTCTAGTACAGACGATACGGTTTTACTGCATTTTGTTATTTTTTTCCACTTTCACATGTTTATTGTTGTGCTGACGAAGGTTTGTACCCGAAACGTCCATTGTCTGTATTGTTCCCATCTGAAGCCTCTCCATTACCACAGTCTCTCGTTAACGTTTTAATGGGCATGATCTATATTAACTTTGCATGTGCTCGAGGTCATTGGTCACATTGCAAAGTGTGCTCAAAATGACCCACATAGTGAAAAGTGTTCACAATTTGAGAAATATTCAACGTTACAACTGGTCATTTTGCTCAGCATGACTCACGGGAATGCCTACAACTACCATAAACACAGCAGAGTTTTTAGATACATTGAGAAATGTCCAATGCTATCTATACTCTAGATTGCTATGGAAATGTCCAATCGTTGTAGAGCAACAAATCATGTGATCGATGACTAGGGTGGATAAAAACATGAATATAGATCGCTCCCATTTTAACATCATTCTTACTGACGATATTGTTCATCTTGTGCGGCATTGTGGTCTTGTGGTATGACACTCGCTTTCGGATGGGAAGGTCCTGGGTTCGAGCCTTGCGCTCGACGCATAGTTGAGTCCTTGGAAAAGGCTCTTTACTCACTTTCTCTCACCGTACTCAGGTGTAAAATGAGTACCTGGCCGTTAACAGCGTTGTCTTTGTCCGAAAAATTATAATATCGCCTAACAGGCGGCATGTCCAGTCCTACATGTTAAATGTTGCTGTTGGCCAGGGACCCCTTGTAAAGCGCTTTGAGCACAATTAGTGGATATTGCGCTATATAAAGCTCAATTTTTTAAAAATAAAACTCAATCTTCTGATACTTTAGGTCAGCACTGTGCTACATGGCACGGCACATTGCATGCACACTTCATTCTTAAATGTCCACCTCACAACACATTCACTGATAAAGGTGTGTACACATACACCCTCCAACACTCTACTCCCCCCCCCCCCCCCCCCCCCTTTTTTTTTTTTATTTCCAGTGGCCCTACTTCCAATTCCGTCCTTTTACACCTCATTGACCTAAACTGCAGCAGACTCACTGACAAAGCAATTTTTAGAAATATTTTAGCCAGATTTTAAAAAAAAAAATCAAATATCGATAAGTTATAAAAACCGACAGTCTGTAAACAAATTTTTAAATCTGAAACCCAAAAAGGTTCAGGTTTTTATCATTTGTGTCAAGTTGATGCTCATCTTAATTCATCAATATTATATGAAGCAAAAATATTTCTGGCCAAAATACATTTTTTTACAAAAAGAAAAAAATAAGCCATTTTGTCATTGTCCGTCAGTCAGTGGCAGTAAAGGCAAAAGCAAGGGGTGGAAAACTCTCGTGGA
>NC_088371.1:36076413-36086413 GCF_034508935.2 Berghia stephanieae | reverse complement strand
GGAATGTGCTTAATGATATACTAACATCCAACCTATAGAGTAGCAAGCAATTATTACAGCCTATTTAACGCTGCAGAAACTGAAATCAACTCAAATTCTATACATTTTTTTTCATACTCCGACAAACTCCACCAAACAGATAAAAAAAAACAAAAAACCCCAAACAAACCCAACTCTCCATCCTCGCCCTGTAAAACAAAATAATAAAAAAGAAATACCAAACAAAACAATTAATAACAATCATTCCCCTCCCCCCTCCCCAAAAAAATAACCAAAAAAATAATGGTCTTCCGCCACGACATCTTAAGATATCTTCACCTATGCATTTCACGAAGGAATATAGATAATTCATCAAACAAGATGTCTGATGTCAACAGGAATCACCCATGTTGTCCAATCCAAGTGAGAAAATTGGGGGTCTATAATCTTGTCCAAGGAAAACAGCGAAAGTGCCTGAAGCAGCACTCGAACCCAGGACCTTCCATCCAGGTCACAGTGCAATGCCTTAACCTCTCCCCCACCCCCCGCCCCCACCAAAACCCCTAAAAAAAAAACCCAACAAAAACAAAAGAAAAAATATACAAAACAACACAATAACAAAAGAAAAAAAAAATCCCAATAAAAACAATCATTCTGAGAGTGGATTCTTCACATTCAGTTTCCATCCCTTACCTGATAGAAACAAGAGATGAAGTGAGTAGGAAAGTGCCAGAAGACAATAGAGTATAAAAATTTCGCGGCGGTGATGGGGGTTTGAACCTTACTGGCATGACAAATCAGCCTGGCTGGGCAGAGCATGACTCTACCGTATGAGCTATCCACGCCAGGTGGAGTTGTCGTACCAGTAAGGTCGCGGGGTTCAAACCCCCATCACCTCCGCGAAATTTTTAAATTCTCTATCGTCTTCTGGCACTTTCCTACTCACTTCATCTCTTGTTGTTACCAACATAAGTGCCTGCTCCACTCACTCACTTTTCTGAATTAAAAATTCACCCATACCTGATAACAACCTGAGAGCATTGAGCCAGTCTCTTCCCAGAGCCTCTGAGTCCAGTGTACACTTGACCCATGTGCATGATGTTTTCCAGGCCCACCACCTCGATCATGGAGTCACCCACGCCTGGACATTCATAGGAGTAAAAATGGTGGGTACAGTTCATTTCATTTCAAGTAAATAATATTTCTTAGAAGAAGTTAAATGATATTTTTTTTTTTTTACCTAGGACATTTTTCTGAACCATTTATATACATTTTTTTTTAATCGAAAGAAATTTTTATTTTCTGAATCATCGATAAAAAAAATATTTAAAGAAGATCTGACGACACTTTGATATTTTTAATCATCCATAAAATATACTTGATATATCAGATTATTTTATTGTTACTTTCATAATCATCAAAAGGAATGTGTAAATGTTTGTTTGTTTTTAAGGGTTTTTACGGCGCTTGCAAAACATTTAGAACATATCAACGCCTGTAAAAATGATGAAAATGGGAAAGTAAAAGTAAAAACATTCTAGATGTACAATTAAAAGGACTTGAGGAAAAAGTAAGGCAAAGGGGAATTGGTTCAAATAGGGAACAGATGAAGATTCCAAGAGCTCACTATCAGTGTACTTAAGTTTGAGATCAAACAAAAAGTCTCACCCAGACACCAGCACAGGATCCCACAAAGAGGATTACACTCAAATGTTTACAAATCATACGTTAAAAATACATAAATAACAATACATAACAGAGAGATGATTGACAAGGAAAAAAATATCATCTCCCAAAACTATAACTGTTTCCCTCTCAGCCAAGAACTCCAGCCAGGGTCGAGACAAAACTAAGTAATCTCATTCCAAGACAAAGACAGAAAGCAATTGGAAAACAGATACTGGGGGACAGAAGACACAGCAAGTACCGCCCTGCCCACTATGGGAGTCGGGAACCCCACCCAGGGAACGTGTTAAAAAGAATTGAAGAAATTTTTGTCTTCTAAACTATTGATGAAGGTAGGTATTTCTAAAAAGCAATGAAGAAATTGTTGCTATCTGAATTATCAAGAGTATATTTGAATTTCAAGGGACAAAAACGACCGTCACTTTTTATCATTTATGAATAAATGTAATGTAGATAAATTTAATCTTATATAAATTGTGGGGTAAAAACAAACCCGTTTTTATCAATCTTCCTTCAAAGTTTGATTGAAAAAATCAAATCTGGAAGAACAAAAATGATAAATTTTGCTTTTCTGGGTCTTCTATCTCCCCTCACTCCGTACACCCCCCCCCCTCCCCCTTTTATTTTCTTGTTACATAAGAAAGGGGGGCAGCATAACACAGCGGTATGGTCTTTGCTTTGTACCCAGAAGGTACCAAGTTCAACTCCCCACTGCATTGTGTGGCCGAGATCAAGTCTCCTCACCCTGTAGATTTGGTTATTCCAGTCTTCCCTTGGAATAGACCCTGAAGACAATAAATTTCCCGTTGGGGATGAACAAAGGAAATTTTATCTTATAAGAGGAAGATCTGAATAATGTCCACAGTCGGCCTACATTACGGCCTAACTTACTCTGTACTGCGATGGCCAACTCGGCCGATGACATACTACTGGTGGAAAACTCCCTCTCCTTCTCCTTCTTGGCTTTCTGTGCCTTGCGTCGTTTCTTTTGACTAGGGTTATCTCCCCATAGGTTGGTCCCTCCGTAGATGGACGGGATGTTCAAGACGGCGATGCCCTCTAGGCTGGGTCCATTGGCCAGGTCCAAAGAACAGCCATCACACTGGAAATAAGATAAAATCATTGCTTTGACTCTATCTTTTATTGAACCAAAAGAAAACTCTATACTAGTGGAAACAAAAAAGATCTGAAAACAAAACAAAAAGAGATAAAGAGGGTAATATCTAGTTGTAGAGACAAGTACAAAAATAAAATTGAAAAATGCTTTTCTTCTGGGGATATACGGGACACGTGGCGGGGGCTTAAAACTGCTGTGAACTATAATCCAAAGCCCACGATTATATCAGAAGATATCGAAATTGAAACTTTAAATAAATTTTATTCACGTTTCGACACAGCAAACAAATTTGATATTGAAAATGAAAAACATAAATTAGACAGGGCTTTGGAAGATGAAATGGCTGTTGAGGTCAGTGAAGAGGAAACGAGATTCGTATTTTCGAAACTAAACGAGAGGAAGGCTGCTGGGCCGGATGGATTGAAAGGAAAACTATTAAAAGAATGTGCCCACCAGCTTTCCCCCATTTATACACATATTTTTAACTGGTCCCTCCAATGCGTTTCAATCCCTGAAATTTGGAAAACTTCGAAAATTATTCCTGTTCCAAAAAAAGAAAAACTTGAAACTATGAACGATCTCAGACCTGTTGCACTGACTTCAATAGTCATGAAATCTTTAGAAAAACTTGTTCTTGTTAAAATTAGGAATCAGTTTATGCCATTGAGTGATAGTCATCAATTTGCTTACAAACCAGGACGTGGCGTAGAGGATGCCATTTTGCTGTTTACAAACAACATCTACAGGCATCTAGATCACGCTAGGAGCTATTGCAGATTGCTTTTTGCAGATTTTTCTTCAGCGTTCAATACAATGCAACCTCAGTTGGTTGTTCAAAAATTGACTAGTCTGAATTTAAACAAGTATATAATTGCTTGGGTGCTCGAATTTCTTACGGAGAGAGCACAATATGTTCAATTAGGGCAAAACAAATCTTCCTGTATAACTACAAATACTGGCGCTCCTCAAGGTTGTGTATTGTCCCCTGTATTATTCACAATATACACGAATGACTGTAGAAGTCAAAACCTGAGTGTACCTTTAATAAAGTTTGCAGATGACACCGCTCTTCAAGGCCTCATAACAAATGGCAACGAAGTGGCTTATAGGCAAGAAATTGATAGATTTGTGTCTTGGTGTGATGCCCACCACCTAGAGCTTAACATAAGCAAGACAAAGGAGCTAGTGATTGACTTTAGGAGAGTGAAGGAACCGATAGAACCGTTAAAATTAAAGGACCAATTCGTCCAGCGAGTTCCTCACTACAAATACCTTGGTGTAACGATTGATGACAGGCTCAAGTGGGATGAACACTTGAAAATAATTAGGCATAAGATGTGCAGACGTACATATTTTTTATCGAAACTCTCTCAGTTTAGAATAGATAAAACCCTCTGCACATTATTTTATAGAGCAGTAATCGAAAGTGTTTTGTCATTTTGTATAACAGCTTGGGGAGGCAATTGCTTAGCAGTGGAAAGGAACAAAATAAATTCAAATATTAAAAAATCCATTAAACGCTATATAAATGATGTTGACGATGTAGATCTTTTATACGAGAAATTTTGTATAAATAAAATAACTAAAATATTAAATGACCAGTATCATCCACTAAGACCATCAATTATTATGTCAGAAAGAAGTGGTCGCCCTTTCTCTATTTCAACGAAAACAGAGAGACACCGAAAATCTTTTCTGCCGTCCAGTATTAGGCTTTATAACAACAAGCAATAATCATTTTATATAATTATTTCTCCTTTTTACTTTTTAAAAATATAAATATTAATTTATTAATTTATTTGTTTTGCAATCTTTTCAATTTTCAATTTATAGTGACAGTTTTAACTATTTTACAGTGTTGAAATTATTCATATTATAAAGCGCAGCTCTGGTTATAGAGCTGCTCCTTTTTTATATATATACATCCTATTTCCATTGTATTTTTATCTTATGTGTAAATTATAACACGTCTGTACAAAAAATTTCCTTTTTGGGATGCAATAAAGTATTATTATTATTATTATTATCCTTACCAGTCATTTTCAGAATCTTCCCTGAAACTTCACACCCACCCAACACAAAAATAGATTTTTTTTTTACTCAAACAGAAAAGAAACAAGTGCATTATATACACAAAATATTGTCCAGTGTCTAATTTTTATCGCTAGAACAAAATATTTTCTTTATAATTTGTGATGTACAAAGGATATCAGAATGAGAAAACTGTTGTTTGCATCGTAACGAATGTGACGATTCTCCTATGGATGGTAAGGAGAGGGTTAATGAACTGTTTTAATTTATCTGGAAATAAAATGTTTGTAGAGAAGATGTCTTCAGATTTCAAATGGAGGTTATGGTGAAGTGTTGTTGTTGTTGATGATGATGATGATGATGATGATGATTATTATTATTATTATTATTATTACACTGATGATTATGATGATACTGGTGGTGATTGGTGATGTTGATGATGATGATGACGACGATAAAGAATATATATATTACTCACCATGATGTCAATCTCCTCATGGAGGTTCTTACAGGTGGTGGAGAAGAACTGCTCTGAGGTGCAGAACTCAAAGTACCACAACTTGTTCTTCATTCTGGAATTAAAAATTTTTTTTTTTAAAATGAACCACATTTAAATATCGCCCATAAAATATTCTTTATTGTCATATAATATGTTTGAAATAAACTCTTGGTGCAATTTTGTAATGTTATTGTCATCTGTTGACATCATATTGAATGAAAACATCACCACTGTGTATCCCAACCAGACTTTCAGAGAAAGTTAAAATTGCAAAGAGCGCTGGTACTATCCATCCTGCTCTATGGCGGTGAAATACGGACTCCCACTGCTGATCTAAAAAAAACACCAAAAAAAACCAAACGAATTTGTGTTTTTGAAAAAAAGAGCTGAGTTACATATTTGGAGCTCTAGACAAATACAGAAATTTTTAGAAGAGATAGAGGATCAAGCAAAGGACAGGAACTACAGTTGTCGATAATGAAAAGAAGGAAATTGTCATGGTTTGGGCATGTTGTCCGGTATGATAATCTATGCCAGACTGTCATGCAGGGCACTGTGAAAGGGCAGAGAAAAGGAAAACAGAAGAAACTGTGGCAAGACAACGTCCGTCAAGAATGGACATGCCTGGCCTCTTTAAATAGCTAGGAAAGGCTGGAGACCTGTGATGAATGGCGTGATTTTGTCTGCATCCAGCATGTCCTCCCCTCCCCCCTAACCCCCCTCCCCCCCCTTACCCCTCCCCAATGATCAACTGGCCATGGGACTGAATGAGTATGTGTGACATGCTGAGAACACTTCTTGTCTATCTTAATTTTACGTGAAAATTTTCGGTCATAACTGTTTTTTGTTGTTGGCTGAGGTGGGGCTTTGGGCTCAAAATGTTCTGGATGAACTATTTTTAATTTTTTAAATGCTGTGATATTCATTGCATAGTTCAATATTTTTGACAGTCCACAGCTTATAGCAGCTTAGTATTCACTTTGACTTAGTGGTGATAAAAGAACTGTTTGGTACTAAAAAGGATCTAGTGGTGATAAAAGAACCTTGTGGTAAAAGAATCTTGTGGTGATAAAAGGATCTAGTGGTACCAAAAAGGATCCAGTGGGGCTAAAAAGGATCTAGTGATGATAAAATTTATTTCTTATAGAGACTCATAATAACTATCGTAAAAATGATTTTAATAAAATCTTTTTATTTTCTAATTTTTATTTTTGATAGAGTCGGCCATCGGGTCCATGCAGCCGGAGCTTATTCCAGTTTCTATAGCATGAACAGCGCAATAGCAAATGTTTGCTACCCTTTGGATAGAGCGCTAGTCGTCTTGCAAAGTTCTTTCCGATAGATCTAACGGACCCAGCTACCCAACCACAGCTTCTAGCTGCTTAGTATTCACTTTGACTCGTGTAAAAAAAAATTCTCACCGGCTGTTAAATTTCTCCGGATGTTTTTCCCTCATGATATGAAATCGATGACAAATGGCTGCATCCTGAAAGATAAAAAGGGAATTCAAATGAAAAATAAAAATCATACATTTGCATTATTTTATCATTATTATGATCATTATCATCATCATCATCGGCATTGTCGTCGACATCATTAATATCGTAACCACCCGTTATCATTATCATCACCATTATCATCATATCATCATGATAATATCATCATTTCATTAATTTTGTTATCTGGTTAAAAAAAAAAAAGACTGTGAACCTTTATATAGCACAATATCTACTAATTGTTCCAACTAAGCAGTTTGGAAAACTTCAAAAATTATTCCTGTTCCAAAAAAAGAAAAACTTGAAACTATGAACGATCTCAGACCTGTTGCACTGACTTCAATAATCATGAAATCTTTAGAAAAACTTGTTCTTGTTAAAATTAGGAATCAGTTTATGCCATTGAGTGATAGTCATCAATTTGCTTACAAACCAGGACGTGGCGTAGAGGATGCCATTTTGCTGTTTACAAACAACATCTACAGGCATCTAGATCACGCTAGGAGCTATTGCAGATTGCTTTTTGCAGATTTTTCTTCAGCGTTCAATACAATGCAACCTCAGTTGGTTGTTCAAAAATTGACTAGTCTGAATTTAAACAAGTATATAATTGCTTGGGTGCTCGAATTTCTTACGGAGAGAGCACAATATGTTCAATTAGGACAAAACAAATCTTCCTGTATAACTACAAATACTGGTGCTCCTCAAGGTTGTGTATTGTCCCCTGTATTATTCACAATATACACGAATGACTGTAGAAGTCAAAACCTGAGTGTACCTTTAATAAAGTTTGCAGATGACACCGCTCTTCAAGGCCTCATAACAAATGGCAACGAAGTGGCTTATAGGCAAGAAATTGATAGATTTGTGTCTTGGTGTGATGCCCACCACCTAGAGCTTAACATAAGCAAGACAAAGGAGCTAGTGATTGACTTTAGGAGAGTGAAGGAACCGATAGAACCGTTAAAATTAAAGGACCAATTCGTCCAGCGAGTTCCTCACTACAAATACCTTGGTGTAACGATTGATGACAGGCTCAAGTGGGATGAACACTTGAAAATAATTAGGCATAAGATGTGCAGACGTACATATTTTTTATCAAAACTCTCTCAGTTTAGAATAGATAAAACTCTCTGCACATTATTTTATAGAGCAGTAATCGAAAGTGTTTTGTCATTTTGTATAACAGCTTGGGAGGCAATTGCTTAGCAGTGGAAAGGAACAAAATAAATTCAAATATTAAAAAAATCCATTAAACGCTATATAAATGATGTTGACGATGTAGATCTTTTATACGAGAAATTTTGTATAAATAAAATAACTAAAATATTAAATGACCAGTATCATCCACTAAGACCATCAATGATTATGTCAGAAAGAAGTGGTCGCCCTTTCTCTATTTCAACGAAAACAGAGAGACACCGAAAATCTTTTCTGCCGTCCAGTATTAGGCTTTATAACAACAAGCAATAATCATTTTATTTAATTATTTCTCATTTTTACTTTTTAAAAATATAAATATTAATTTATTAATTTATTGTTTTGCAATCTTTTCAATTTTCAATTTATAGTGACAGTTTTAACTATTTTACAGTGTTGAAATTATTCATATTATAAAGCGCAGCTCTGGTTATAGAGCTGCTCCTTTTTTATATATATACATCCTATTTCCATTGTATTTTTATCTTATGTGTAAATTATAACACGTCTGTACAAAAAATTTCCTTTTTGGGATGCAATAAAGTATTATTATTATTATTATTATTATTTACCAATTAAAAGATTCCAGTTATGGCCTCCATTGGAACAGCCTATCAAGACTACTCTACACATCTTTTCCAGTGGATATATAATTATAGTAGTCCAGTCCTTCATCAGTGCCATTAGGCCCAAAGAGCCGGAGTTTATCCGGGTTTCTATAGCAATTGAAACTACTTGCTACCCTTTGGATAAAACTTTACCAAAAGCAACACTGAATGTGTAGGATGAGACACGACACGTGTAAAGCGGAATTATATAATTTTTTTTTACAAAGACAACACTGTTTGTGACCCATTAAAAATAAAAATTGCTTGCTTTTACTTTGCTTTTAAGGGTTTTACGGCGCTTCCAACACATGTAGGTAATATCAGCGCCAGTAAAAAGGAAGAAAATGGGATAGTAAAAAGTTCTAGAATTACAATTAAAGCACCCAAGAGAAAGTAAGACATAGGGGAACTGGGAACAAATAGGGATCAGATGTAGATTCCAAGAGCATACCAATGTACTTAGTTTGAGATCACCTATAAGTCTCATCCCGATACAGGCACAAGACTCAACAAAGAGGAATAGACTCAAATGCTTGCATTATACATTCAAAATAACAAATTTACTAATACATAACAGAGAGATGATTTACAAGGAAAAAAATGTCATCTCCCAAAACAATAACTATGCATTTGACTGTTTCCCTCCCACAATGCAAGGACTCTAGTCAGGGCCAGGACAAAACAAAGTAATCTCATTCCAAGATGAAGACTGAAAGCATGTTGGAAAACAGGTACAGGGGGATAGAAGACACAACAAGTCCTTCCCTGCCCACTATGGGAGGTAGGAACCCCACCCAGATACTTAGAAATAAATCTGGAGCATTTATACAATGCAATATCCACTAAATGCACTCAAAAGAGCTTTACAAGGGGTCCGTCCCAGACAACACTAACATTACAATTTTTTCAGACAGAAACAGCGCTGTTAACAAACGCCAGGTATTCCTTTAACATCCTGAGTACGGTGGGAGAATATGAGGGAAGAGCCTTTTCCAATAACTGATATGCTGGACTCGAACCCTTGACCTTCCAGTCTGAAGGCAATTGTCACACCACTAGACCACATTACCGCCAGTACGGTGAGAAAATGTGAGTAAAGAGTATTCTCCGAGGCAAACATCCTGAGTACGGTGGGAGAATATGAGTGAAGAGCCTTTTCCTAGAATTGTACTATGCACTCCTCATAGCTGGACTCGAACCCTTGACTTTCCAGTCTGAAGGCAGCAGCCTCTTATGGTTATCACACTACTATGTTATGACGATTGACCCAATCAGCTAAGTCCGGTCCGCACTCATGCACCGTCGCGAACCAGCCCGGTAGCATCGTCACAACAAACCGTTTGGCTAGATGCTCTGCCGTCTCAGGTTCTTGCCCACAGTGGGT
>NC_088371.1:36063913-36068913 GCF_034508935.2 Berghia stephanieae | reverse complement strand
TCAAACCCCAAAAAAATCTATGGTGTGTGTAAAACATGGAAAAAAAAATACTTTTGAGTTATTCAAATTTGAAAAAAATAAACGGTGATGGCATTTTAAAAATGATGGTAGTGTATGTGATCTTTTTTAAATTAAAAAATAAGCCTATCATTAAAGGTTATTTCATGTCAAATTTGCTGTACTGTTCGGCACATCGTTTATTCCTTGGGGTAGGCCAAATTGTGATATTAATTGAAGCTTCTTTTAAAATTTAATTTTCTATTTTTATTTTCTTCTTTGAGCTTCAAATATTTGCATTAGTAGATACTAAGTGCAAGCTGCTTAATTGGAACCGAACCGTTTTTCAAAAATTGTTCAAACTAAGCAGTTTTACCAATTAAAAGATTCCAGTTGTGATCTCCATTGGAACAGCCTATCAAGACTACTCTACACATCTTTTGCAGTGGATATATAATTATAGTAGTCCAGTCCTTCATCAGTGCCATTAGGCCTAAAGAGGTGGAGTTTATCCGGGTTTCTACAGCAATAGGAACTACTTGCTACCCTTTGGATAAAACTCTATTGCAAAGTAATTTCCACCAGCTCTAACAGACCCAGCTTTCCAATCACTTCTGGGTGGACACACGGGAGTGGGGGGGGGGGGGGGGGGGTCGGAAAGACTGCACCCAGGATCAGGATCAATCTCGTTCCCTTTGCATGTGCAGCGAGTGCTCTACCAACTGAACTATCAGACAGAGCATCCTTTAGTTTGTTTGTCTAAAATTTTACTTTCCATTCTTCGCTACATTTAACAATACTTGTGTGTAATCATGATGATAGATGTAGCCCTATCTCGTAACTTCACATTATTAATATGGAATTGTCACTACACCCATATCTCAAAAAGAAGCCCAAATGATCCAAGGACACATGAATCCAGACCTGCCAACCCTTCACATTCCAAAAGTGGTATCAGACCGCCTGAAAATAGGAATTTGAGACAAAAAATAGGAAATCCCCCCCCCCTTGCTCTTTTTTATTCTTACCATTATCATCTTTTTTTTGAAAATCGGAATTTTAGAGACAAGGGTGGAATAGTACAAAAAGGAAGAGTGAAAATAGGAATGATTCCACCAAAAGTGGAAGGGTTGGCAGGTATGTGAATCTTATTCCAAAATACTCACACAATATATTATACAATTTGAATCAAGGCCATTTGCCGACTCATCTAAAGCAAATCAACCAACCATTGCATCATTACCAAATGTTTGATTAAGTACTTGTTGCTCACCAAGACTGGCAAATGGTTTATTAAGGGTTACGTGTTACTGTATTCAAAGGAATGGGAGAGACAGACTCACTGCCATTGTTAATTATCTGACTTTTTTTATTTATCTGAAAACTTAGAGAGACTCCATTGTTAATTACCGACAGGCTTTCTTTTGATTATGTGCATAATTAGCGTTGTTCGTGTACTGTGTTAGGGCTTAATCTATGTCATGCGCCCAGAGCCCTCCTGATGAAGGGATGCTTGGCGCACTATAAATCTATACCATTATTATTATTACCTGACATTTTCATTTATCTGAAAACTTACAGAGACTCCATTCTTAATTATCTGATTTTTTTATTTATCTGAAAACTTACAGAGACTCCGTTGTTAATTATCTGATTTTTTTATTCATCTGAAAACTTGGGGTGACTCCATTGTTAATTATCTGAATTTTTTATTTATCTGAAAACTTGAGGTGACTCCATTCTTGTTCCGTTCAATGGGAACATTAATGTTTTTTGTATTCTAAAACGTTTGCTGAAGCCTGAAATCATTCCAGTTAACCGGCATGCATTCGGATAAACCAGTAGAAATTACATTTTAAAAATTCTGTCACAGACAGACGGTTCCAATTAAGTGGCTGTTCCGATGCAATAAAGCAGCATTCCAAATACTGGCTTCGACTGCAGCGTTAAATGGGATCATAATCAATGAGAAGGATGGAGGTGACAGGAAGTAAAACAAAAAAATCAAAAATGCATTAATCTATGATTATGGTAAAATGAAAATGCCATTATTACACACAATTTTTGTTTTATTTTGTCTAACACTTCTTTTGTAATATTAATAAATATCGTCGCCTAGGCATTCCACGAAGGAATATAGATAACTCATCAAACAAAATGTCTGATGTCAACAGGAATCACCCATGTTGTCCAAGTGAGCAAAGTGGGGGTTAATAATCTTGCTCAAGGAAAAAAAACAAAGTGCCTGAAGCGGGGCTCGAACCCGGGTCATCCGGCTCACAGTGCAATGCCTTAACCACTCGGCCACTTCGCCCCCTTGTAATATAAGTGTGCATTAAAAACCCATCAATGCGCAATCATGAGTCATCATCATGGTTTATGATCTGCACTCAAAGAGATGATGGATTTTATAACTAGAGAGAAAGAGAGAGAGAGAGAGAGAGAGAGAGAGAGAGAGAGAGAGAGAGAGAGAGAGAGAGAGAGAGAGAGAGAGAGAGAGATGAAGACCAGAGCTTAGTAACAGCCAACAATATCAATCGATCAATAGAGATAGAAGAAGCTGGTGGTTTAAGTAATATAAATTATTAAATACTATCTTTTAAATATACACACACAAGTTCGGACTAAAGGCCAGAGGTATGGCCTATCTCAATTTATCGAATTAATAATATATAAAGTGTTGCTATTGGTTCTTGGTTGAATATTTTTTACATTTTTGTGCATTAGCATATATATATATATATATATATATATATATATATATATATATATATATATATATATATATTATATATATATATATATATGTATACATTGTCGCCATAGATTCTCAACTTTGTGTTTATACATTTTTATGCATGCCACGCTGTAAGACGAATTTCCATTTTTTTTTTTGGATGAATAAAGTATATATCATTATTATTATTATTATTATTATTATTATTATTATTATTTTTATTATTATATATAATTATTATTATATTATATTATTATTATTATTATTATTATTATTATATTATTATTATTATTATTATTATTATCATTATTATTATATTATTATTATTATTATTATTATTGTTATTATTATTATTATTATTATTATTATTATTATTATTATTATTATTATTATTATTATTATTATTATTATTATCATATTATTATTACTATAATCATATTATTATTATTATATTATAATATTATTATTATTATTATTATTATCATTATTATTATTATTATCATCATTATTATTATTATCATCATTATTATTATTATAAATGACATTTCCCATTCAATCTAATCATTATTATTCTTATTTAGACTTTCTCTTTACGTATAATTTGATTCTGGATGAGAAGGGGAGTGAGTAATAATAAGATTAAATCACGTTTATTGTTTTCATTCATTCCTCAGTCGCATGTTCATGAAAATCTTAAATCTAAAACTTGTGTTTTTAACTCAATAAAAGTGATTTAATCCTATTCTAAAATAAGAGTTAATAAAAATTGATAAAATAGGAAAAAATAAATGAAAAGTTGAAAATAAGAAATTAAAAGAAAATAAAATAAATAATTTTGACAAAATGCGAATAATTAATAATAATAATTTTAAAAAAAATAATGATGATGATGCACACACTAAGCTAAAAATCAAAGATAATCTGGGGACTTGGGGAGACCTTCCATAAGCTACTACATCCCAAGTATCCTTGTTCTAGTAGGGGGTTTGGGAGGGGGGAAACTTTTCTTTTTTTTTTTTTAAGTCTTCCCCCCCTCCCAACAAACCCCCTTACACTAGAACTTCTAGTAGGGGGTTTGGGAGGGGGAAGACTTAAAAAAAAAAAAGAAGAAAAGTTTCCCCCCTCCCAAACCCCCTACTACAACAAGTATAGACACTTAGATAACCACACCCCTCGGACAGTCGTCATACTGTAAACAATGGCAGTGATTGGTTGACATCGCAAACTCACGATATTTACTATCGATGATATGCGTCTTAGTAAAATACCCACTGTTCTACCGCTTGATCAAGAGAACCGGCACAGATAAAAATATGTGTAATTTCAAACGTTTATAACATGGTCGAGAAATTCCGTGTGATAACTGGTCATCCATCTGCCGGTATAAAAACAATAACCATGATCAGAGAAAGGTGGATTTCATTCAAGTCATTGTTTATAAACAACCAACCATGCTTGTCGGAGCACGTGTGAAGGTGTGTTCACAAATTCACGGTTTGATTGGTCAAAAATCTACTGGTTAATACTTGGAATGTAATGTAGTAGCTTATGGAAGGTCTCCCATAATATAATCTGGATAAAATGTGCATGATCTCCCAAAGGTCTTACCTGGCCCCTTGCTTGCCTCCACTCTTGGGGTTGAAAGAAGATTACCAAAGGATGCGTCCCTTCCAGAGGAGTGATTTGAAAAGAACTTTGACTCTAGAAGCAGCCATGGGTCAAAAGGTCACAGGATCGCACACACACACACACACCCCATACAAAGTAAAAGGGGTGAAGTTGTGATCAAAATAATTGTAGGTTTTTTTGGGTGTTTTTTGGGTTTTTGTGGGTGAAGGTGAATGAAAAAAAATAAAATCATACATAAAGTAACTAAATAATAAACATTGTGAACAAATAGAGGTGACGAAACAAACGTTTTGAGTAGTAAAAAAAAATATAATAATCTGATTACAGTCAAATCTAGTTAAACTGGGGTCTTCCTCTCTAATTCAAAACTATGGCATGATTCCCCCCCCCCCCTCCCCCCCTCCATTTACAAAATTAATACCAAAAAAAAAAAGAAAAAAAGAGAAACAAATGATAAAAAAACATTCAGATTGATTGGTCAAATTATATGTTGAGAAATTCTGTTTTATTTTTGTTTTAAAAACAAATTTTTAAATTTAAAAACTGGAATAATGTGTGTGGATTTGGAATATCCAGGGGTTTAAATGTTACTTCCATTCAAATCCTTAAATCCCTGCAAGGAACAATAGCAGACAAA
>NC_088371.1:36045734-36063813 GCF_034508935.2 Berghia stephanieae | reverse complement strand
CTCTCTCTCTCTCTCTCTCTCTCTTTCTTTCTTTTTCTTTCTTTCTTTCTTTGTCCCCCCCCCTCCCTCTTCTTCTCCCTCCCCCCCTCTCTCTCTCTCTCTCTCTGATTCCCCTCTCTACCGGTCCGCCTCCCAAACCAACCCCCCCCCCCCTCCCTTTTTTTTTTTTTTTTAATTTTTTTTAATTTTTATTTTAATTTTTTTTTCTTTTATTAATTTCTCTCTCTCTCTCTCTCTCTCTCTCTCTCTCTCTCTCTCTCTCTCTCTCTCTCTCTCTCTCCCTCTCTCCCTTCTCTCCCCTCTTTTCTGACCATCTACCTATCTATCTGCCTATCCATCTATCTATTTATTGGTGTATTCCACTTTACTATCGCAACGTTCCTTCGCGAAGATTCGACCTTCGCTCATCCCAACAAACCCCCCCCCCCCCCCCCCCCCCACCTCCGCCGTGACCCTTTCACCTCGCCCCCCCCCACCCCCCCCCCCCTACTGTTCCACTACAGCGTTCTACTACTACTACTACTACTACTACTACTACTACTACTACTACTACTACTACAACTACTACTATACTCAATGTCTCAATCGTTTCTATGTTATATGTTTGTGATGAGAATATTGGCTTTTAAGCTTAACTGCTGGTCAAAATTACTTCGCGATGGTGGCGAACGAATCGGCGATCTCAAGAAGTGGGTGAGAGAGGGATCTAGAAATGACTTTGGGTTTGAAAACGAATATTTTTGTGTTCGTGGATAGCTCACACGGTAGAGCCACGCTCTCACCTGCCAGGCGGAGTTGTCGTACCAATAAGGTCGCAGGTTCAAACCCCACCACCGCCGCGAAAAAAAAAAAATTTTTATTCTCTATTGTCTTCTGGCACTTTTCTACTCACTTCATATCTTGTTGTTAACTACTACTACTACAACTACTACTACTACTACTACTACTACTACTACTACTACTACTACTACTACCAATATGTCTTTTATCTTCCATTATAGTCTGGAAAGTTCTGTTCCCTGACGCTGACCTTTGCTTATCAATTAGATCACCCCCTGGGGCACCCTATCCTCTACCCACGCCACGCTAACATTTCATTCATACTGCAACCACCATTGAGTACAGACGATACAAGTTATTTTTCATTATATTTTATTTGTTTTCCACGTTTATTTGTGTATTGTTGTGCTGACGAAGGGTATGTACCCGAAACGTCCATTGTCTGTTTTGTTCCCATACGAATCCTTTCCATTTTCACTCTTTCGTTAGTATTTTACGATCACCGGCTTCAGGCAGCCTTTACCGTAGGCCACAGACAAACAGTTTCCATCCTTCTCTATCCTGAGCTATCTTTTTAATCTCATTCCAGGTCTTACCACTTCTCTGTATATCAGCTTCTTTAATTCTTCTCCATGTTCCTCTTGGCCTTCCCCTTGATCTTTTGCCCTGAGGGTTCCAGTCCAATACTTTCTTTGTTATAGTGGAGTCGTTCTTTCTAAGCGTGTGTCCAATCCACCTCCATCGTCTTCTTCCTATTTCCTCTCCCATTGGTTTCTGTTGTGTTCTTTTCCATACTTTTTCATTGCAAACACCATATTTATGTTTTATAATATTTTTGTATGTATGTTGAATAATCATAGATATGATAAATCCGATTTTTATTATTCCAACCCTTCGCCTTCAGTTACAAATTATTATTAATAGAATGTCCACATTGCGTCTTTGTATTTGGATTCGCATCAAGGACCTGTGAACTAACCTTGATATTTTAAACTCTTTCCTTACCGATCATTTTCAGTATATTCCCAAAATGGCAGACTTACCCAGCAGAACGTTGATTTTTTAAAACTCAAACAAGCTCTCTACAAAACAACTTTATGTTCTTATTAATTAAACAAAGATTATTCTTCAAAGTTTGTGACGTACAAAATAAATCTGAATAGGGAATGCGATTAGCGGAAGAGTAGCGTCCCTTGATTGGACGTCACCCATAGTCTTTGACGTCACCGTCGGAAAAAGTTATTAGAGAGAGAACGTCATGTTGGTTGTGCGCATGCGTCTCTCGTCCTCGCTTCCGCCACTCTTCCGCTAATCTCATTCCCTATCGTGGCTACGAAACCATCCTTAGGGCGGGGGAAGACTTTAGAAGCTGGGTTGACGAAATACATTTGGAGGTGTAGCCATACGCTACTACTACTATTCCCTATTAGAAAAATGTTTATCTATTTATTGTGTCGTAACAAATGTGACGATTTTGATATAGGTGGTGAGGAGCGGGTTAAAGAGATAGAATACAGGAATCATAGTCTTAAAACAGTATTATCTCGATATGAACCTGTTGCTTTTAATTCAATATTAACATTTAATTCGAGTTGAAATGAATGCCTTCAATGAAAAGACTATGTCTTGTTGCTTAATCTTGAAGACCTCTTAATTTCTAATGTGTGTTCACTCGCTCACTCAATCCTCACTTTACCGTCGTCGGGTGCTTGAGGCAACAGAAAGTGATCGCCAATGTTCTGGCTCTTTCGCTGGATGAGTTGCAGTCTGCAGACTGAAGCCCTGGACTTTGAGTTCTCTCCATGCAATTCTTCTCCAGGTTTCTAATGTCTGGTCACTCAATCCCCTCTGCGTTGTCTAGTTTGAGGCAACAACAAGTCTTAGTGATCGCCAATGTTTTGGGTCTTTCGCTGGATGAGTCCCTGGGCTTTTAGTTCTCTCCATACAGTTCTACTCCTGGTTTTCCTTAGGTCCACCTCGTTTCCTTTTTCCTTGTGGAGTCCAGCCAGAGTAACAGTGTTCCGGGATACAATCCGCCGACGTCCTGCATGAAGAAATGTCAGTGGTGCTGCTCGAAGCTCGAAGAAATAAATAACAATGTGAAATTGAATGTAAGCTTCAATTTAATTACGAAAACAGATAAAATGGACGTTTCGGTTTCCCCTTTATCAACAAAACAGGATGAATGAAACACTACAGATGAATGAGATAATGTGGTAGTGGGGTTGTTAAGATGAATAAACAAAACATTGATGGGCAGGAAAAAATGGAATCTGCAATTTTATTGCAGAAATGTCTGTCAATTTCGACCCAAAATTCGATTTTCTCATCGAGTTCATACCGAAGAATGACGAGTCCTTTTCTGTCGACCTCTTATGAGATGACACTGGAAGTAATCATAGTTCATTCCGTCATAATAGAAGGAACGAAATTGACGTCAACCTGTTCGTTATTGTTTTTAGCCAGACAATGAGCACTTTTCACTCAATTCTATCAATCAGACAATAAATGTTCAAGGTTACACATAATTTTGTGTGTAGGTACATTAAATGATGATGATGAGGATGATGATGACCTGGTGGCGAGGCGACCACCACCACCCTCCCCCTACCCTCCAACCACTCACCCTCAAAAACGCACCTCATCATCATCATCTCATCATCATCATCATCATCATCATCATCATCATCATATCATCATCATCATCATCATCACACCAACACTCACTCATCATCATCATTATCATCACACCACCAACACGATCACCACCACCATCACATCATATTCCACCCTCAACCACCCACCCCCTCCCCATTCCCTCCATCCCCCCTCACCCCCTTCCTCCCCCCCCCCCCCCATTACCCGCCACATCCTTGCAAACATCATCCATCATCATCATCACCACCAGGTACTCCAAATGTCAGATGACAACGAATGCTACAATGCAATTACCGATAGAACTAGTCAAGGAGATTGATATTATTCAAAACAAATCAATGAACAGGTTGCCGGGTATGTTAACTCTCTCTCTCCTCTCTCTCTCTCTCTCTCTCTCTCTCTCTCTCTCTCTCTCTCTCTCTCCTCCTCCTCCTCCTCTCTCTCTCTCTCTATTTCTCTCCCCCCCTCTCACTCTCCCTCCCTCTCCCTCCCTCTCTCTCTCCCTCTCTATATAAATATCTCTCTCCCCCGTCTCTCTCTCTCTCTCTATCTCTCTCTCCCTCCCCTCTCTCTCCCTCTCTTCCCCCTCCCCTCTCTCCCCTCTCTCTCTCTCTTTCTCTCTCCCCCCTCTCTCTCCCCCCCCCCTCTCTCTGTGTATGTATGTGTGTTTGTGTGTGTCTGTTTGTGTGTGTGTGTTTGTGAGAGTGTGTGTTTGTGAGAGTGTGTGTTTGTGAGAGTGTGTGTTATGTGTTTGTGTACGGAAGGGGGAGGGGGGAGGGGGAGTTGGTCTTGGGGTATTCAGATAGAATAAAAGGTTATGTGTGAGAAGAGAGAGAGAGAGAGAGAGAGAGAGAGAGAGAGAGAGAGAGAGAACGAAAGGGGGAGGGGAGAAGAAAGAGGGAGAGGGGGGGGGGGGGGGGAGAGACGTTAGGGAGAGATTGAAAGAAAGGCCGGGTTGGGGTTGTTATTTACAACAACAGAAAATAGAATCATGACGTATATACAATATACGCATTGACACTTCGCCCCCCCCCCCCCCCCCCCCCCCCCCCCAACCCGTTCCACATCCCCGTCCCCACCCACTTCACCAAGCATCCACATCCATCCATCGTTATTTCCACATCCTGTATCGAGTGACACCGACAGGGCGTGGTGGTATTTTCTCCAATGCTAAAATCGAGATAGAACGTTTCAAATTTCAATGATTAATTTGACTCTTTCAAGGCGAGGAGGCTGCACTAGCGTCTAATGTTTTACTAGATACACTACAATTTCATCAGACTTGTAAAATATCCGACAATTGTCTGATTTCCGACTATAATAAGTATAGTAGTAGTCGTCGTCGTCGTCGTCGTAGTAGTAGTAGTAGTAGTAGTAGTAGTAGTAGTAGTAGTAGTAGTAGTAGTAGTAGTAGTAGTAGTAGTAGTAGTAGTAATATAGTAGATAGTAGTATGTAGTAGTAGTAGTAGTAGTAGTAGTAGTAGTAGTAGTAGTAGTTAGTAGTAGTAGTAGTAGTAGTAGTAGTAGTAGTAGTAGTAGTAGTAGTAGTAGTAGTAGTATGTAGTAGTAGTTGTAGTAATAGTAGTAGTAGTAGTAGTAGTAGTAGTAGTAGTAGTAGTAGTAGTGTAGTAGTAGTAGTAGTAGTGTAGTAGTAGTAAGTAGTAGTAGTAGTAGTAGTAGTAGTAGTAGTAGTATGTAGTAGTAGTAGTAGTTAGTAGTTCACCACTCCCTTTCTCATTTTGTGGCATTTTATTTATTTATTTATCTATGTATTTTCTTTCATTTTCAGGGATTCGAAAGAACTATGAACGAAAAGAAGATAAACTAAAAAGGACTAAAATTGAACCTGAGGATTCCAGTTGCGACGATTAGACTTTTGGACGGTAGGTTCCTTTGACATAAATTTTGGAGTAAATTCGATGGAATTCTTAGATAATAGGCTTCAACAGTCATGACGTCATTTCCCTCGTAATGACGTGTGGTAACTTAGTAACTGGCTCTAAACTATCGGAACAATGGCGGACGCCCTTATGAAATATTTCTCGGACGGGCATAAAAGTTTATCCCGAGGAGAAAAACATTATAAATTGATCATGTTTTGACTTTTAGACATTCTGATCACAAGACATATGAAAAGTTCTAGCCAGCATGAAGTATAAAAAGTAATGATTTTATTTTTTTAGAACCAAGATGACCGCCGTTGCTGGGCGACGTGACATCAGACTATTGAATCCAAATACGCTTCAACAGTCATGACGTCACTTCCCTCGTATTCACGCCTAGTAACTTAGTAACTGGCTCAAAACTATTGGAACAATGGCGGATGCCCTTATGAAATATTTCTCGGACGAGCATAAAAGTGTATCCCGAGGAGAAAAACATTATAAATTGATCATGTTCTGACTTTTAGACATTCTGATCACATGACATATGAAAAGTTCTAGCCAGCATGAAGAATAAAAAGTACCAATTTTCTTTGTTTAGAACCACGCTGCTCACCGTTGCTGGGCGACGTGACATCAGACTCTTGAATCCAATTGAAGCGTCATGTCTCGTCCTACATTTTAAAGCGTTGTTTTGGCTTCGAAGCCCCTTGTAAATGGCTTAGAGCACATTAAGCGAATTTTGCGCTATAATAAAGCTCAAATCATAATAAATTAAGTTAAGGGAACGTATCATATAAAATCATTAATATCCTCGACTTAGTGAGAATTACTCATAAAAATGGCTGGCTAAAAAACGACAAAGAGCTGAGTGACGTCAATTTCGTTCCATCTGATTGTTAAATACCGGATTAGTGCGTGACCTTCGTAAAGTTATAGCCTGACACTGACCAAAAATTGACGTCAAAAGACCAGTCTTTGGCCACAAAAGAAAACAAATCGTGAGTTGTATTCAATAGTTCAACCAATGGGATCACTTGTTTCCTTGAGCTCTACTAACAACAACTCACTAGGCGGTGCAAAATCCAAATAATGTCAAACTGCCAGTCTTTTTGGGCTTCAGTGTCAGGCCGTAGCCATCGTTATGTTATATAAGCCTGACACTGAAATCCAAAAGGACTGGCATTTTGACGTCATTATTTGGTTTTTGCACCGCCTAGTGAGTTCTCGTTAGTCGAGCTCAAGGAAACAAGTCATTTCATTGGTTGAACTATTGAATACAACTCACGATTTGTTTTCTTTTGTGGCAAAAGACTGGAATTTTGACGTCATTTTTTGGTCAGTATCAGGCCATAACTTTACGAAGGCCACGGTTTCAGTGTCAGGCTTTTAACTTAACGGTAGCTGCGATTAGTGTCGAATCTCGCATGGAAAGGGTTATTCAAAATGACACTGATGATGATGATGATAAATTATTTTCAGATTCTCATTTCATATCGGTGGAAAGTTTATTTCATACAGAGCAAATAAACACAGTAGGTATGTAAAGTCAGTCCAATGAAAATGTCAGGGTTATGCTGTTATGCTAAAATGATACAAAATAGAAAATACCAATATTTATATAACGAGGATCCTTGAAGTTTATCTGGATCAATAGGGAATGAGATTAGCGGAAGAGTAGCGTCCCTTGATTGGACGTCACCATCGTCTGTGACGTGACCGGCGGAAAAGTTATTAGAGAGAGAACGTCATATTGGTTGTGCGCATGCGTCTCTCGTCCTTCCGCGGTTTTAAAAAAATATTTCCTCCTTGAAAGTCCCAGGTTTAAGAGCTACTGACATGGTGAGGGTAATTATTATCAATCAATATTTGAAGGACCATTTTTCTGACCACAATTTTAGATAATATGCTTTTTTTTTTTTTGAATGTCTTTTTTGTGTTTTTAAATATTTTTTATTATGATTTATCTTTTTTGAAGTGCGGCACAGTAGTGCTGTGCTCTGGAAATACACATATTTAGAAATTTGGCCAGAAAACTCGTCCTTCAAATATCGATCGATTTAAATGACCCTCGTCTTAGCAAAGCAAATGTGTTTTTCAAGAGTGCGGCCGAGTAGTCAAAGGTATTATCTTTTCACGGGTGGGCAGACATCATGATACATACACGGACATACAACACGATCTATTTTTACACTGTGTCGTTATGTAATCATGGAAGTTTTGTCCATAGAAATCGGAAATATCGGTGGTCTAGTCTAATATCTATAGACAGTATGCGCTTGGCTAAGAAGCTCATAACATTGCCATCCGGAAGTATAACGGACCAACACACAAAACTGTGTGTATCCATGAACGTTTATAGTCGGGTTAATACAGTTCAGTGAGCATTACTCATAAACGCGGATGGCAAAAAAACAATAACAAAGACATGAGTGACGTCATCTTCGAACTATCTATACAATCGTTATCGGCCCTCTATCAGTTAAATCCTGTGGAGACGTGCAGGTCATGCCCATAGAGCGTAGCCATCGTTAACTTCTAGCCTGACCCTGACCAAAAATGACGTCAAAAGACAAGTCGTGACTTGTATTCAATAGTTCAACGAATGGAATCACTTGTTTTCTTGAGCTCTTCCGTGACCTTCGTAAAGTTATGGCCTGACACTGACCAAAAAATGACGTCAAAATGCCAGTCTTTTGCCACAAAAGAAAACAAATCGTGAGTTGTATTCAATGGTTCAACCAATGAAATAACTTGTTTCCATGAGCTCTACTAACGACAACTCCTGGGGGGATCCTGACCTCCCATAGTGGGCAGGGAGGTACATGCTGTGTCTTCTATCCCCCATACCCGTTTTCCAATTGTTTCCTGTCGTTGTCTTGGAATGAAATTACTTGGTTTTGTCCTGACCCTGGCTGGAATTTCTTGGCTGGGAGGGAAACAGTCGAATGTATAGTTGTAGTTTTGGGAGATGATATTTTTTTCCTTGTAAATCATCTCTCTTTTATGCATTGTATTATGTTTAGTTTACATATTATATTATATTTGATTTGTAAACATTTGAGTGTATTCCTCTTAGTTGGGACCTGTGCTTGTGTCTGGATGAGACTTTTAGGTGATCTCAGACTAAGTACATTGGTGGTATGCTCTTGGAATCCACATCTGATCCCTATTTGTTCCCAGCCCCTATGTCTTACTTTTTCTTGGGTGCTTTAATTGTAATTCTAGAACTTTTTACTGTCCCATTTTCTTCCTTTTTACTGGCGCTGATATAACCTAGATGTGTTGCAAGCGCCGTAAAACCCTTAAAAACAAACAAAAAACAACAACTCACTAGGTGGTGCAAAAACCAAATAATGACGTTAAACTGCCAGTCCTTTTGGGTTTCAGTGTCAGGCTATATCATAACGATGGCTACGCTGACACTGACCAAAAATTGACGTCAAACTGCCAGGCCTTTTGGATTTCAGTGTCAGGCTATATCATAACGATGGCTACGGTGACACTGACCAAAAATTTACGTCAAACTGCCAGTCCTTTTGGATTTCAATGTCAGGCTATAACATAACGATGGCTACGGTGACACTGACCAAAAATTGACGTCAAACTGCCAGTCCTTTTGGATTTCAGTGTCAGGCTATATCATAACGATGGCTACGGTGATACTGACCAAAAATTGACGTCAAACTGCCAGTCCTTTTGGATTTCAGTGTCAGGCTATATCATAACGATGGCTACGGTGATACTGACCAAAAATTGACGTCAAATTGCCAGTCCTTTTGGGTTTCAGTGTCAGGCTATATCATAACGATGGCTACGCTGACACTGACCAAAAATTGACGTCAAACTGCCAGTCCTTTTGGATTTCAGTGTCAGGCTGTAACATAACGATGGCTACGCTGACAGTGACCAAAAATTGACGTCAAACTGCCAGTCCTTTTGGATTTCAGTGTCAGGATATATCATAACGATGGCTACGCTGACACCGACCAAAAATTGACGTCAAACTGCCAGTCCTTTTGGATTTCAGTGTCGGGCTATATCATAACGATGGCTACGGTCCAGATCCAAACACGCGACCGAAAAAATACCTCGAAGCGATCTCGTTCTAGGATTACGTGAAAAAGTAGGATTCACTTGAGGCGTGAAGAATGGTGCCGCGAAACTAACAAGACTTTTTCTTTCTTTCTTTCTTTCTTTCTGTCTTTCTTTCTTGTTTTCTCTCTATCTTTCTTTCTTTCTTTCTTTCTCTCCTCTAAAAAAAAAACTCTCTTTTTTTTGCCAGGAAATTGTTTTTCAAATATCTATGGAGTAACATGAACCTTCAACATGCCAAAAATCTTAAATTTAAGACTTAAAAAAAAGAAGAAAAGATGCAAGTTTAAGGCTTTTTGGCAAGGTAGGGAAGGGGGGGGGGGGGGGGGTCGTATTAATTGATCGAATTTGAATAAGTAAGTTTTTCTAGCCAAGTTTTTTTTCTTTAAAAAGTGTTTTGGAATAGCACGGCAAAGTAAGTGGGAAAGAGGGATCTAGGCAAATTAGTATTTGTTTTCATTGGGGCTCTGCGGTCTTTTGGGCTAAAGAAAAAATATTGACTGGGAATTAGACGGTGGGAAAAGAGGATAAGTAAGGGTCTTGAGAGATAATAGATCTTTTACACGGACATAATGCGTTGAGTTGGGAGCGTTGACCGTATTCAGGTACGTGAGGATTATATTATTGTCGCATTTTGACAAAAGGACATTGTCTTTGTTTTTTGTTTTTGTTTTTGTTTTTTTTTTTTGTTTTTTTTTTTTTGTTTTTTTTTTTTCAATTTGGTCACAGACATTTTACTTCTTATATTTGGCCAATCATTACAAGTGGTATTATGTCGGGGTTGTGAACCGCAGGCATTTCTGACATGTGGGATGGAGCGTCAAAATGTCAGTCTTTGGCCACAAAAGAAAATAAATCGTGAGTTGTATTCAAATGTTCAACCAATGGGACCACTTGTTTCCTTGTGCTCTACTAACGACAACTCACTAGGCGGTGCAAAAACCAAATAATGACGTCAAAATACCAGTCTTTTTGGCTTTCAGTGTCAGGCTATAACTTTACGAGGGCTACGGAGGGAGGCACTTCTTACATGCCGGCAAATATGAAGCTTAAAAGGCAGCATTCCGTTAAAAAAAAGAGTTCTCAAAATGGATCTTGTATTTTAGATATAATATATTGTCTCGATCAAACCTGAGACCCTGACAGGCCTCAACTTTATCCACTCAGCCAACTCGCCCACCCCTCCCCCGACTCTTTCATTCTGTATTGTGAATTGGATTCAGTAGTCTGATGTCACGCCGTCCGGCAACGGCGGCCATCTTGGTTCTAAACAAAGAAAATCATTACTTTTTATTCTTCAAGCTGGCTAGAACTTTTCATATGCCTTGTGATCAGAATGTGTAAAAGTCAAAATATGATCAAATTTATGTTTTTTTTCCCTCTGGATACACTTTTATAATAATAATAATAATAATAATAATAATAATAATAATAATAATAATAATAATAATAATAAATAATAATACTTTATTGCATCCCAAAAAGGAAATTTTTTGTACAGACGTGTTATAATTTACACATAAGATAAAAATACAATGGAAATAGGATGTATATATATAAAAAAGGAGCAGCTCTATAACCAGAGCTGCGCTTTATAATATGAATAATTTAAACACTGTAAAATAGTTAAAACTGTCACTATAAATTGAAAATTGAAAAGATTGCAAAACAAATAAATTAATAAATTAATATTTATATTTTAAAAAAGGAAAAATGAGAAATAATTATATAAAATGATTATTGCTTGTTGTTATAAAGCCTAATACTGGACGGCAGAAAAGATTTTCGGTTTCTCTCTGTTTTCGTTGAAATAGAGAAAGGGCGACCACTTCTTTCTGACATAATAATTGATGGTCTTAGTGGATGATACTGGTCATTTAATATTTTAGTTATTTTATTTATACAAAATTTCTCGTATAAAAGATCTACATCGTCAACATCATTTATATAGCGTTTAATGGATTTTTTAATATTTGAATTTATTTTGTTCCTTTCCACTGCTAAGCAATTGCCTCCCAAGCTGTTATACAAAATGACAAAACACTTTCGATTACTGCTCTATAAAATAATGTGCAGAGGGTTTTATCTATTCTAAACTGAGAGAGTTTCGATAAAAAATATGTACGTCTGCACATCTTATGCCTCATTATTTTCAAGTGTTCATCCCACTTGAGCCTGTCATCAATCGTTACACCAAGGTATTTGTAGTGAGGAACTCGCTGGACGAATTGGTCCTTTAATTTTAACGGTTCTATCGGTTCCTTCACTCTCCTAAAGTCAATCACTAGCTCCTTTGTCTTGCTTATGTTAAGCTCTAGGTGGTGGGCATCACACCAAAACACAAATCTATCAATTTCTTGCCTATAAGCCACTTCGTTGCCATTTGTTATGAGGCCTTGAAGAGCGGTGTCATCTGCAAACTTTATTAAAGGTACACTCAGGTTTTGACTTCTACAGTCATTCGTGTATATTGTGAATAATACAGGGGACAATACACAACCTTGAGGAGCGCCAGTATTTGTAGTTATACAGGAAGATTTGTTTTGCCCTAATTGAACATATTGTGCTCTCTCCGTAAGAAATTCGAGCACCCAAGCAATTATATACTTGTTTAAATTCAGACTAGTCAATTTTTGAACAACCAACTGAGGTTGCATTGTATTGAACGCTGAAGAAAAATCTGCAAAAAGCAATCTGCAATAGCTCCTAGCGTGATCTAGATGCCTGTAGATGTTGTTTGTAAACAGCAAAATGGCATCCTCTACGCCCCGTCCTGGTTTGTAAGCAAATTGATGACTATCACTCAATGGCATAAACTGATTCCTAATTTTAACAAGAACAAGTTTTTCTAAAGATTTCATGACTATTGAAGTCAGTGCAACAGGTCTGAGATCGTTCATAGTTTCAAGTTTTTCTTTTTTTGGAACAGGAATAATTTTCGAAGTTTTCCAAATTTCAGGGATTGAAACGCATTGGAGGGACCAGTTAAAAATATGTGTATAAATGGGGGAAAGCTGGTGGGCACATTCTTTTAATAGTTTTCCTTTCAATCCATCCGGCCCAGTAGCCTTCCTCTCGTTTAGTTTCGAAAATACGAATCTCGTTTCCTCTTCACTGACCTCAACAGCCATTTCATCTTCCAAAGCCCTGTCTAATTTATGTTTTTCATTTTCAATATCAAATTTGTTTGCTGTGTCGAAACGTGAATAAAATTTATTTAAAGTTTCAATTTCGATATCTTCTGATATAATCGTGGGCTTTGGATTATAGTTCACAGCAGTTTTAAGCCCCGCCACGTGTCCCGTATATCCCCAAAAGAAAAGCATTTTTCAATTTTATTTTTGTACTTGTCTCTACAACTAGATATTACCCTCTTTATCTCTTTTTGTTTTGTTTTCAGATCTTTTTTGTTTCCACTAGTAAAGAGAGTTTTCTTTTGGTTCAATAAAAGTTTTAGATCTTTTGTTATCCAAGGCTTGTTGTTAGGATAATATTTTATTTCTTTTTTACAAGACACTAGCTGTTCACAGAATTTTAAATACTCACTCACACAGTCATTCAGCTCATCCACACTATCACATGATTCGATAAAAACATTCCAGTCAGTGCATTCAAAACAACCACGCAAATCTTCACACACACTTCCGTTCCAGATCTGTACACTTTTCTTTACTGGTTTTACACGTTTAAAAACAGGGCGGTAGGTGGGGAGTAGCAAGAGCATGCAGTGGTCAGATAAACCTAATGGGGCACGGGGTAAACATTTATAACTATTTTTAATATTACACAGGAATAAATCTAATGTTTTTTTGTCCCTTGTCTCGCAGTCCACGTATTGATGAAGTCCCGGGAGAGTAAAATCGTTACATTGGTTAAAATCGCCAGTGACCATCAATACGGCATCGGGTGACTTAATTTGAATGTCCTGTATTTCTTTCCTCAAAATATTTTTCGCTGTGGTGTTGTCTGATGATGGTGGAATGTAGACGTTGATGATGATGACATGAGTATATTCCCGGGGTAGGTAATATGGTCGTGATGAAACAGTAATAAATTCAATATAATCGTCACAATACATTTTCTTTATCTGACAGTTATTGGGGTGGCACCATTTGTTGTTAATATATGTGCACACCCCACCCCCAGTTCGTTTATTTACATTAGTCCGATCTCCTCGAAATAGTGAATATTGTTCAATATTAAAACATGATGATGGTATGTGAGGAGATAGCCAAGTCTCTGTTAACGCTATTATGGAGGCTTGACGATAGTCACTATAAAAACGACACAGTGAAAACAGTTCATCAATTTTATTTTTCAGTGATCTTACATTACCTGTCACTACACAGGGTAAAAATGGACGAAAAGGCCGTCTGTTAAATTTTGTTTTTATTCCTCCCTTTCTCCCCTCTTTCTTACTTTAATAAACGATGTGTCAATAGTGGGTGGTGGGGGTGACACGGGTTGGAGGGATCGGAGAGTCTCTGGAGTATAAGTTATCGATAGGCTTATTTTGGCAGTAAAATCACAGGCTAAAACACCATTTATGCTTATAAATACACTAATAAATATAAAAATCAGGAACAATATATACTTCACATCCATTTTGAATAAAAATTAGGCTTAAATTCCGACGATTGAATGATAAATGAATAAAAATATGTGTAGAAAATAGGTAAATATTCACAACACGTCTGTTGTCGCCGGAAGCCAGCGCCATGCCATAATAATAATAATAATAATAATAATAATAATAATAATAATAATAATAATAATAATAATGATAATAATAATAATAATAATAATAATAATAATAGATCTTTATTGTCCATAAATATGGCAATTTGTCATTTAGTTACACTTGTTATAATGTTAAACGATAACTGTAAGATTGAACAGATATTTCACTCCTACTTATTTTCTCTCTCTCTCTCTCTCTCTCTCTCTCTCACTCTCTCACTCTCTCTCTCTCTCACTCTCTCTCTCTCTCTCTCTCTCTCTCTCTCTCTCTCTCTCTCTCTCTCTTTCTTTCACACGTGCGATATACACAACATAAACATATTCATTTCGTTTTCAATTTGTTACGATTGTGGCAATTCGACACCAAAAATTATCATCATTATCAATTGGTCAGTTAATCTTACATTAAATAGATTAATCAGTTAATCAGTCAACGAATCAATCCTTGGTTTTTCTGTACTATATGAAATATTCAAAATTTTTATTGCTGATGGAACGAACGTTGATTTATACTTGTTAGTTCTACATTTAATCTGACAAAACCTTCTCCCAGATGGTAAAAGACTAAATTCATGTTATAAAATATGTTTTTTATTGTTGGTAATTGAGAATGCTTTCCTTTCTATTGCTTTTCTATGAATTCTTTCTACTCCATCAAGAGGATGGTTTATTATTTTTGATGCCTCTTTGATAGATTTTGAAATTTTTGATTTATCTTTAAGTTGGCATCTCCAAACCATATGGTGCAGCCAAACGCAATTACACTTTTAATCAATGAGTCATAAACTCTTAACATAGTTTTCTTCCTTACTTGAAATGTTCTCAATTTCCTTAGGATGTATAATCTTTGGGCAACTTTCTTAGAAATTATATTAATATGTTGAGAGAAATTGAGGGAACTATCAATGGTTATTCCTAAATATTTAAAATAGTCAACTATCTCAACATCATCTTTACCGATCGCCACACACTTTAAGTCGTTTTTATTTTTTACACCAAACACCTGTTCTTTCGTTTTTTCAACATTTAATTCAAGCTGATTTTGTTTACACCAATCGGTGAATATATTTATTTGTTTGAAATAATTCTTTTCGGTAACTTTATCTTTTAATAAGCCAAGAATAGCAGTATCATCTGCATATTTCACTATAAAACAATTTTCAAAGGATGGTCTTTTATGCTCGTCGGGGAAATATTTCATACGGGCGTCCGCCATTGTTCCGATAGTTTAGAGCCAGTGTTACTAAGTTACCATGCGTCATTAGGAAGGAAGTGACGTTACGACTGTAACGAAGAGTATTCCGTAGGTACTCATGAATATGCATAACCTTCCCCGAAGAAGACCGGTTTCCCATGATTCCTCACTTTTTACCGGTCAACACAATCATCCAATGCACAATCTTTGTTCTACGATAAACTAAAATATAAGTCTTGTTTAATCTTGGTATTTATCTATTTATCTGTACACGGTTAGTAGATTATGATGAATACCAAATATGAATTATATAAATGAATAACTTTTTAATATCCATTATCTGTATCTCTAATACTACGATTATTTTGAAATCTGTTCCGTATAATTATTTTAATAGTGCCTGTACTTACAAACACTATAATAATATCGTTGTTGTAATTGCTTGTTTTTGAAAGTTGAGGTCGGCTATATCGACAGCCTGACTTATCCCCACCACTACACCCACCATCCCTATATATATATATATATATATATATATATATATATATATATATATATATATATATATATATATATATATATATATATATATATATATATATATCATAAAAACAAAAACCATGAAATCATCATCATATCTTGTCGCGCCAGTGAGTCAGCCAGTCCCGGGCAGTCTGGTTGCATTCCCTCAGGTCAGCATTGGTGCAGTGAGGTCCCAGCGAGCATTCGGACAGGATGTGGTCCATGGTCTGTCTGGGGTGACCGCATGGGCATTCAGTGCCCGGTGAGATTTTCCATTTAAAGAGGTTGGTGGCGGTGTTTCCCACCTTTGCTCTAGCTCTGTTCAACGCCACCCATTCTTTTCTCTTGAGGTCTGTACCTGCTGGGAGCTTTTCTGTTGGGGGCTGGAGGGCATCGTTTGCTGTCTTGTCCCATTCTACCCATTTGTCCAGGCGGAAGAATGCTGAGTGGTCTGGGTGAAGGCTCTCTACTGTGAGGAAGCTTTTTCTTGATTTGAGCCTGCTTTTGGGGCAATTGTGGTCATGAAGGGGGTGTCTCTGGTCCATTTCCTTTTTATATTTTTTGTATTTGGGCATGAGTTTCCCTCCGGATGTGTGGTGGGGCTATTCCTGCTGCACGGTAGACCAGTGGTAATGGTGTTGCTCTCAGCTGGCCCGTTATGATCCGGCAGGCGTTGTTGAGCTCGGGGTCTAGCTTGGAGGCATGGCATGATCGGGCCCATACAGCTGAGCAGTACTCCGCAGTTGAGTAGCTGAGGGCCAATGCTGTGGTC
The DNA here is from genome assembly GCF_034508935.2 of Berghia stephanieae. Taxonomy (NCBI): domain Eukaryota; kingdom Metazoa; phylum Mollusca; class Gastropoda; order Nudibranchia; family Aeolidiidae; genus Berghia; species Berghia stephanieae. The sequence goes on along the minus strand of NC_088371.1, from coordinate 36,047,168 downwards.
CTTAGAGTTTTAGGGTCAGTTCCCCAGTTCATGTTTGCCAGCTTTCCAAGGAGGGCATTACGCGTGGACACTTTTGCCTTGGTCTTTCTCACGTGTTCTCCGAAGGTTCGATCAAGCGTCACTCCGAGGTACACTGGGTGGTAGTTGTACTCTAATGTCTGGCCATTCCACTTGATGTTAAGTTTTTTGTGGGCTTGGTGGTTGTTGAGGTGAAATGCACACACTTCTGTTTTCCCTGGGTTGGCGTTCAGCGAGTTTTTAGTGTAGTACTTTGTAAGGGTGTCTAGGGCATTTGTCAGTCTGCTCTCGATTGGTTGGAAGGACACATCCTGTGTTGCGAGGCATAGGTCATCAGCATATATGAATCGGCGGATATTTGGGAACTCAGGCTGATCATTTGTATATATGTTGAAAAGTGTTGGAGCCAGCACTGATCCTTGGGGAAGACCATTCTTCTGGGTGCGCCACCTGCTCTTCCGGCCATCCATTTCAACAAAGAAGCGCCTGTTTTCGATAAGTGACTGGATAATATTTACAATTTTCTTATTCTTTATCATTTTAGCCACTTTGAGGAGTAGGATCTTGTGATTCACTGTGTCATAGGCTGCAGTGAGGTCGACGAAGACTGTGCCAGTGACCTGTTTTGTCTCAAACCCATCTTCTATGAATTGTGTAAGGTTAAGAAGTTGACCACATGTTGACCGTCCTGGTCGGAATCCAGCCTGGTCTGGAGACAGTTGTTCGTCTAGACTGGGTGACATGCGGGACATAAGCATTCGCTCAAATAGCTTGTATGCGATGCACAGGAGGGAGATCGGGCGATAGCTTTTCTTGGATTTTGGATCTTTCCCCGGTTTCAGTAGGGCGACTACTCTTGCTTTCCTCCATGCACTTGGCAGCCTGTTTGTCCTTGCGCATACATTGAAGAGGTCCAATAGCCAGGATAGGGTTCTCGGGCCAAAGTGTTGAATCATCTCAGTTGTGATTCCATCCAGTCCAGATGCTTTTCCTGCCTTCAGATGGGACAAGGCCTCTAGTAGCTCCTCCAGGGTAAAAGAGTCAAGATGATCTTCACTATCCTTGAGGGCTTTGTCCATTTCACGTTTCAGGGCTTTTAGTTGGCCTCGTGCTTTCTTGGCTGGTTTCCCATTCAGTAGAAGCTGATGTGCTACTTGGTCAGGTGTTACTGCAGCCACTCTTGTCTGGGTATTTTTGTCATTATTCAGTTTTGAAATTGTAGTCCAGGCCTTTTTGCTGTTTAGGGTCATATTGGTGGAGGTTATCAATTCCTTCCATCTTTCTGATCTTTCATCGGCTATCATTGATGTGAGTTCTTCACCCAGTTCTAGGGTTTCTTCACTGAAAGGATCCACCTTGTATGATTCAATGTATCTTTCATATAGTTTCTTGCTTTCATCTTGGAGACATGGAATA
>NC_088371.1:36035734-36043234 GCF_034508935.2 Berghia stephanieae | reverse complement strand
GTCATACCACAAGACCAGTCGCACAAACACATAATATTAATGGCGGATGGATAATTTGATTTTAACCATTCCTTCCTGGCTACGAAAACTTTGGGACAAACCCCGGTTCTAACCCCTGCCTTTGTGGTGTGTTTGAGGACTATTTAATTTCCGATTAATCCGCCACTATGGATACATACAGTAGTAGATAAGAGTAATGGACGAACCACACCCATCCTACCTACCCATCATCATGACTCGATAATTGTTATTATTTCAACGTCTTCTGGTCTGGTCTGTCTCGCTCCGCGTAATAATCTCACTGACTGTTTGTTTTAAATTAAAATATTACATGGATGAATGAATGGATGGATGGATGGATGGATGGATGGATGGATGGATGGATGGATGGATGGATGGATGGATGGATGGATGGATGGATGGATGGATGGATGGATGGATAGATAGATAGATAAGATAGATAGATAGATAGATAGATAGATAGATAGATAGATAGATAGATAGATAGATAGATAGATAGATAGATAGATAGATAGATAGATAGATAGATAGATAGATAGATAGATAGATAGATAGATAGATAGATAGATAGATAGATAGATAGAGATAGAAAGATCGATAGATGGACGGATGGATGGATGGGTGGATGGATGGATGGATGGATGGATGGATGGATGGATGGATGGATGAATAGATGGTTATAATGCAGATAGATAACGCAACAAAACTACCATACTCTACAAAAACACATGTTAGAAAAATTTGGCCAGAAAACTCGTCCTTCAAATATCGATTGAATTAAATGGCTCTCATTTTGTCAAAAACTCTCAAACCCGGGACTTCAAGAAAGTCCTATGTTTGAAACTTTTTGAAAAAGATGAGGGTCATTTTAACCGATGGATATTTGGAGGATGAGTTTTCTGGCCAAATTTTAAAAAGATGTGTTTTTATCAGAGTACGACAGGATAATAATATTGATTTTACTTGGATGATAATGTTATTATTGTTGTTATTATTAGTATTATTATGATCCATATGGCTGTCGATATTGTTGTTATTATCGACGCCTTTTTTTGTTATCGTCTGTTTCGTTAGCTTATATTATCATCTTTATCGTGGGCGTTAATATTATTTCTATCTATCCTATCTATCTATTTATCTATCTATCTATCTATCTATCTATCTATCTATCTATCTATCTATCTATCTATCTATCTATCTATCTATCTATCAATCTATCAATCTATCTATCTATCCATCTATCTATCTATATATCTATCTATCTATCTATCTATCTATCTATCTATCTATCCAGCCATCCATCCATTCATATATCTATCTATCTATATCCATCCATCCATCCATCATCTATCTATCTATCTATCTATCTATCTATCTATCTATCTATCTATCTATCTATCTATCTATCTATCTATCTATCTATCTATCTATCTATCTATCTATCTATCTATCTATCTATCTATCTATCTATCTATCTATCTATCTATCCATCTATCTATCTATCTATCTATCTATCTACCTATCTATCTATCTATCTATCTATCTATCTATCATCTATCTATCTATCTATCTATCTATCTATCTATCTATCTATCTATCTATCTATCTATCTATCTATCTATCTATCTATATCTATCTATCTATCTATCTATCTATCTATCTATCTATCTATCTATCTATCTATCTATCTATCTATCTATCTATCTATCTATCTATCTATCTATCTGTAGTTATGTGTTGTATAAATAACTCATGTAGTTACAAATTGATGCCTCCTGATACGATTTAGTTAACATCTCAGCAGATACTAAAATCTAATTATGCCCGAAACATATGGCGAATAACCATTTTATTTATTGTTGTGCTGGAAGGAGGGAGGGGGAAAGAGGTTGGGTGGGGGGGGGGGGGGGGGGGGTCGGCTTGAAACAAACGCTTATTGTTAGGTAGTTAGTTCTTCTTCTTTTCTTTTTGTATTCACCATAGAATGTTTTACTGCCGATTGGGTGATTAGCTCTCACAAAATCCTCTCTGTCGGACTATATTTACACCTTTTAAGGTTACAAATAGTTTTTTTGTCGGTACGATTGATCTGACGGGAAAAGTCAATTTTATTTGTATAAGCATAACAAAAAAAATTGAGCTTTTATATAGCGCGATATCCACTAAATGTGCTCAAAGCGCTTTACAAGGGGTCCCTGGCCAACAGCAACACGTAACATGTAGAACGAGACATGACGCCTGTTAGGCGATATTACACTTTTTTTTTCAGACAGAGACAACGCTGTTAACGGCCAGTAGGTACTCATTTTTATACCCGAGTACGATTAGAGAATGTGAGTAAAGAGCCTTTTCCAAGGACTCAACTATGCGCCGAGCGAGGCTCGAACTCAGGACCTTCCGATCCGAAAGTGAGTGTCATACCACATAGCCACAACGATATACTGTAATCCAATATCGGTAGGTGAGGCGGAAAAGTCAATTTTGTTTGTGTAAGCATAACAACAACAACAACAATATACTGTAATCCAATATCGGTGTTTGAGGCGGAAAAGTCAATTTTGTTTGGGTAAGCATAATGATACGAACAACCTGCTGGATGGAATTGAATGTCTGACAAATACAGCCTTGGTTACACCGAGAATATATCGATCCGTTCCTTGCGTACTTGATGATCACCTACAAGAAAAGTCAATTTTATCGCGACAACGACGACGACGATAACGATTGACGACGCGACGATGACGACGACTGTCGAATCTCGCTAATTGACGATTATAACCGTTTATGGCAAATCTGGTATTTACAGCCAAAACGCATTTTTAAAAAAAATTATCAATTTTGCTAGAAAAATTATTTTTCCTTTTTTTTTATAATATAATATATCGGTAATGATTATTTTGTGCGGCTATGTGGTCATGTGGTATGATACTCGCTTTCGTGATCGGAAGGATCCTGGGTTCGAGCCTCGCTCGCTGCATAGTTGAGTCCTTGGAAAAGGCCTTTACTCATTTTCTCTCAACGTACTCGGGTGTAAAATGACTACCTGGCCGCTAACAGCGTTGTCTCTGTCGGAAATAAATTGTAATATTGCCTAACAGCCGCGTCATGTCACGTCCTACATGTTAAATGTTGCTGTTGTCCTGGGACCCCTGGGACCAGTGGATATTGCGCTATATAAAAAGATCATTTTTTATTTATTAATTTTTATTAATATCGATAATTATTATTGGGGCCAGCGTGGCTCAGTGGTACGGTCATTGCATCGTACCCGAAAGGTATCGAGTTCGATCACCCGCCGCTGCGTAGCCGTGTGGCCTTGAGCAAGTGACCACGCCCTGGCTCAATTTACGGCGTTGCACTGCGACTGACGCTATGGGTTATTCCAGTCCTCCCTTGGAATAGACCCTAGAGACAAATTTCCCCTATGGGATGAATAAAGGGAATTTTTTTATGAGGAAGAACAACTCCCGAACTGGCCAAATAGTGGACCTTTACCACCTTAGGCCCGTGGAGCCGGAATTTATCCCGGTTTCCAAAAGCGTGAAACAGACAATAACAATAATTGCTTGTTGCCCTTTGGATAGGACGCTACTTTATCGCAAAGTATTTTCCGACAGACAGACGCAACAGCACACCAAACTACCCATTCACCGATGTGACGTAGACGGTTGGGGGGGGGGGGGGGCGGGATATCCACTTCACCCGCTGGAATCGAACTCAACTCGGTCCCTTTGCTCGTGAATAGAGTGCTCTACCAACTGAGCTATCGTAACCGCCCCCCCCCCCCCCCCCCCACACACACACAACTTGTCAAGAAGTATTCATATAAATTCTTTAAAAGTCATAATAAATATATGCCGGTTATTTTTAGACTCCTTGAATAATACCTGGTGGTCGTTTTGATTCCACATTCATTGGATTCAATAGTATGATGTCACATCGCCCAGCAATGGCGGCCATCGTGGTTCTAAACAAAGAAAATCTGTACTTTTTATTCTTCATGCTGGCTAGAACTTTTCATATGTCTTGTGATCAGAATGTGTAAAAGTTAAAACATGATCAGATTTATAATGGGTTTTTTTCCCTCTTGATACGCTTTTATGCCCGTCGGAGAAATATTTCATAAGGGCGTCCGCCATTGTTCCCATAGTTTAGAGCCAGTTACTAAGTTACCATTCGTCATTACGAGGGAAGTGACGTCACGACTGTTGAAGCGTATTCTTTAAAAGTCATAAATGTATGCCGGTTATTTTTAGACTCCTTGAATAATAGCTGGTGGTCTTTTTGATTCCAGATTCATTGAACTCCTAAGCACACTGATCGCGTGCTCTTGGAATCTACATCAACGTTCTCTATTTGAACGATTCCCCTTTGTCTTTCTTACCCTTTGTCTTACTTATTCTCGTAAGTTTATGAAAATAAATCTATAGACTTTTCTTTCTTTTTTTTTTTTTTTTTTTTTTTTTTTGACTTTTCCATTATCTGTCTTTTTTACTGGCGCTAGAATGACCCTAAATTAAATGTGCCGGAAGGGCTGTAAAACCTTTAAAAAGATGTAAAAGTAATCAAGCCAATTTGTTCAAAAATAAAAATAAAAATCCCTTTATTCATCTCACCAAGGGGAAATTTGTTTTTAGGGTCTATTCCAAGGGAAGACTGGAATAACCCAGGCGTTAGCCGCAGTGCAGCGCCGCAAAGTGAACTAGGGCTAGGTGACTTGCTCAAGGCCACACAACGCAGCGGTGGGTGATCGAACTCGTTACCTTTTGGGTAGGAAGCAAAGACCGTACCGCTGAGCCACGCTGCCCCCTAATCTATCTAAACTTTATTTTTATTATTATCCTGGGTTTTTTTCGGGGTTTTTTTTCTTTCTGGCGCTGAAAAGACCTAAATGGACAGCAAGGACCGTAAAACATTTAAAAACAGGTAGACGTTTTCAAGCCAATTTTTTTTTCAAATCTAGACTTTATTTTTATTATTATCCTGTTTTCTGTCTTTTTATTGGTGCTGAAATGACCTTAAATGTGCAGCAAGTACCGTAAAACCTTTAAAAACAGGTAGACGTTTTCAAGCCAATTTTTTTCAAATCTAGACTTTATTTTTATTATTATCCTGTTTTCTGTCTTTTTTATTGGTGGTGAAATGACCTTGAAGTGTCATAATGTGCCGTAAAACCTTTAAAAACAAAGTAAAAGATTTCCAGCCAATTAAAAAAAAAGTGTTATGTCATCGTAGAAGGGGAATCACATTGATTTGATGCCAGCAACAAGTTGGATTGTTGGATGTTGGAAACAAAAATCTATAGTTAGTCACAGAAACGTCAATTTAATCGTTTTTACCTCTGGGGAAGTACGTAACAAAAACAAAACAGCAGTAATTATTGTAGATTGCCGAGTATGCTGTTTTGAGTGCATTGGTGGTAAGTGCAGTGGGGAGAGCCGTAGCCTTCGTAAAGTTATAGATAGTATGCGCTTGGCTAAGAAGCTCATAACATTGCCATCCGGAAGTATAACGGACCAACACACAAAACTGTGTATCCATGAACATTTATAGTCGGGTTAATACAGTTCAGTGAGCATTACCCATAAACGCGGATGGCAGAAAACAATAACAAAGATATGAGTGACATCATCTTCGAACTATCTATAGCCCGACACTGACCAAAACATGACGCCAAAATGCCAGTCTTTGGCCACAAAAGAAAACAAATCGTGAGTTGTATTCAATAGTTCAACCAATGAAATAACTTGTTTCCATGAGCTCTACTAACGGCAACTCACTAGGCGGTGCAAAACCCAAATAATGACGTCAAACTGCCAGTCCTTTTTTGGATTTCAGTGTCAGGCTAAAGATAGAATGCGCTTGGCCAAGGAGTTCACAACATTGCCATCCGGAAGTATAACGGACCAGCACACAAACTCTGTGTAACCATGAACTTTTATAGTCTGGTTAATACAGTTTAGTGAGAACAACTCACAAACGCGGATGGCAAAAACAATAACAAAGGCCTGAGTGACGTCATCTGCATACTATCTATAACTTATGTAGAGCACGGGGGAAAAAAACACACGGGAAAGAATCTGATTTTATCTGCGTTATGAAATTCTATTTTTGGATTTATCGCGAGTTGTGGATTAACTGGTTTTGTCTCCTTGCTTAAAAGGTGTTGATATGTGGTCTAGTGGTATGACAATTGCTTTCGGATCAGAATGTCCTGGGTTCCAGCCTCGTGCTCGGCGCATAGTTGAGTCCTTGGAAAAGGCTCTTTACTCACATTCTCTCACCTTACTCAGGTGTAAAATGAGTACCTGGCCGTTAACAGCGGTGTCTTTGTCGGAAATAAATTGTAATATCGCCTAACAGGCGTCCTACATGTTAAAAGTTGCTGTTGACCAGGGACAACTTGTAAAGCGGTTTAAGCACATTTAGTGGACATTGCCCTATATAAAGCTCAATTTATAATTTATACAATTTACAGAAGGTGTTTATTTATGAATATTACATTCATTACAGTTATATTTTAAAGGCTTTATCCGACAAAAAGTACTTTAAAAAAAAATAATTGAGCTTTATATAGGGCAATATCCACTAAATGTGCTCTAAGCGCTTTGCAAGGGCTCCCTGGTCAACAGCAACATTTAACATGTAGGACGGGACATGCCGCCTGTTAGGCGATATTACAATTTTTTCGGACAAAGACACCGCTGTTAACGGCCAAGTACTCATTTTACACCTGAGTACGGTGAGAGAATGTGAGTAAAGAGCCTTTTCCAAGGACTCAACTATGCGCCGAGCCCGAGGCTCGAACCCAAGACCGTCCGATCCGAAAGCGAGTGTCATACCACAACACCACATAGCCGCACTTCCGGTGACTGTAAAGCACAGACAGTTGGCGTACTATGGCCACGACATAAAGTCAATGTTGCTGCTCGAAGCGCAAAGAAATAATAAATAACAATGTGAACTTGAATGTAAGCTTCAATTTAATTACGAAAAAAAGATAAAATGAACGTTTCGGGTTTCTCCTTTATCAAGAAACAGGACGAATGAAACACTACAGATCGTTTCCATGTCCTTCATTTCATCAGTCGGCATTTAATCCGTAGAATGTTTTTTTTTCTTTCGAGAGTTTAGTGTTGTTTATTTATTTACGTCCTTACTTCCCCTGTGTCAATTATGGGGCGGTGATTAGTGTTGTTTATATGTATATATATATATATATATATATATATATATATATATATATATATATATATATATATATATATCAGTGGAAGGGGGGGGGGGGGGGGGGTGGGGGTGGGGGGGGGAAGGAGTCAGTGGGAGTGATAGGTTATCAGTTATCAAAGGACTGCTGCTGCAGTCACTGGTCCTCATCATTAGCCTTGGGGGTCCGGCGGTCCGACCCATAGAGAATACAGGACTAGAGAGGACAACAGGTAGGAAAACGTCATCAAAAGTGGCGAGTGAGAGGTCGAG
>NC_088371.1:36030734-36033234 GCF_034508935.2 Berghia stephanieae | reverse complement strand
TGCCGCATAGTAACTGGTTCTAAATCATCGGAACAATGGCGGGCGCCATTATCTCCCTCACCGCCCTTATGAAATACTTCTCCGGCGAGCATAAAAGTGTATCCAGAGGAGAAAAACATTATAAACTGGATCATGTTTTGACTTTTATACATTCTGATCACATGGCATGTGAAAAAGTTCGAGTCATCATGAAAAATAAAGAGTACCGAATTTTTCTTGTTTGTTACCAAGCTGCTGGTTGTTAGGCGGACGTGACATCAGACTATTCACTTCTATTGTATCTTGTAATGACAGAACGAAGAAGACGTCACTCAAGTCTTTGTTATTGTTTTTTTTTTCCATCCATGTTTATGAGTATGTTAAATGTTGCTGACGTCTGTAATATCTGGAAAAATCATGAATATTATGGTCCAGTAAGGATAGAGTTAAACAAACGCATACGATCAATACGCCATCCATCATCTATATGACAACGGCGTTGAATTGACTGGAACAGAACACTCCGATCATCATTAACATAACATCACATCACATAGATACTCGTAGAAGTGCCTGTCCGGCCCTTCTGTGTGTTTGGGAAGCCATTAGCACATTATGTCAACACATGTAAATTAACTATATAAAGCCCCACCCACTATAGCCGTGGCCTTCGTAAAGTTATGGCCTGATACCGTAGCCATCGTTATGTTATAGCCTGATACTGAAATCCAAAAGGACTGGCAGTTTGACGTCATTATTTGGTTTTTGCACCGCCTAGTGAGTTGTCGTTAGTAGAGCTCATGGAAACAAGTTATTTCATTGGTTAAACTATTGAATACAACTCACTATTTGTTTTCTTTTGTGGCCAAAGACTGGCATTTTGACGTCATTTTTTGGTCAGTATCAGGCCATAACTTTACGAAGGCCACGTTCTGTGTGTTTGGGAAGCCATTAGCACATTGTGTCAACACATGTAAATTAAATATATAAAGCCACACCCACCATAGCCTTCGTAAACCGTATCCATCTGTAGCCATCGTTAACTTTTGCCTGACACTGACCAAAAAATGACGTCAAAATACAAGTCTTTGGCCGCAAAAGAAAACAAAACGTGAGTTGTATTCAATAGTTCAGCCAATGAAATAACTTGTTGCCTTGAGCTCTACTAACAACTCAATTGACGCTGCACAAACCTTAAAAATGACGTCAAACTGCCAGTCCTAGAGGGTTCTAGCCTGACACTAGCCATCGTTAAGTTAGAGCCTGATACTGAAACCCAACAAGACTGGCATTTTGACATCATTATTTGGTTTTTGCACCGCCTAATGAATTGTCGTTAGTAGTGCTCATGGAAACAAGTGGTCCCATTGGTTGAACTATTGAATACAACTCAAGATTTGTTTTCTTTTGTGGCCAAAGACTGGCATTTTGACGTAATTTTTTGGTCAGTGTCAGCGGAGCCATCGTTACTTATAGCCTTATAGCGTTAAATTATGATATAACAGATGTAGATTACATAGTATAGTTCAATCAGTTCTCTTTATCAGCGTCACGTGACGATAACACCGGATATGACGTCGCGGATTGCCCGCCATGAATAATGAATAAACAAATAAATCATAAACTGGCAAAATGGTTTGTGGGGAATTCAGGGGTGACGACAGATAAATATTTCAAGCCATTGGAATAGAAAATAGTCTTTCAGAAGGGCTATTAGGCCCATGGAGCGTAGCCATCGTTAACATATATATCCTGACACTAGAACCGTAGCCATCGTTAACATATATATCCTGACACTAGAACCCTCTAGGACTTATTGGTAGTATGCGCTTGGTTAAGAAGCTCATAACATTGTCATCCGGAAGTATAACGGACCAACACACAAAACTGTGTGTATCCATGAACGTTTATAGTCTGGTTAAAACAGTTCAGTGAGCATTACTCATAAACGCGGATGGCAAAAAACAATGGCAAAGGCCTGAGTGACGTCATCTTCGAACTATCTATAGATAGAATGCGCTTGGCCAAGGAGTTCACAACATTGCCATCCGGAAGTATAACGGACCAACACACAAACTCTGTGTAACCATGAACTTTTATAGTCTGGTTAATACAGTTTAGTGGGAACAACTCACAAACGCGGATGGCAAAAACAATAACAAAGGCCTGAGTGACGTCATCTTCGAACTATCTACAGTTTGACATCATTTTTTTAGGGGGTTTTTTTCACCGTCTAGTGAGTTGTCGTTAGTCGAGCTTAGGGTGGTCCCATTGGTTGAACAGTTGAATAGAACTCACGATTTGTTTTCTTTTGTGGCCAAAGACTTGTCTTTTGTCGTCATTTTTTGGCCAGTATCAGGCTCTGAGTTAACGATGGCTACGCATGGAGCCGGGGTTTTTCCCGGTTTCTATAGCGTGAAACGGACAATAGCAATTGCTTGCTATCCTTTGGATAGGACGATAGTCTATCGCAAAAATACGTTCCGCCAAATCTTAATTACCAGACTCAGCTACCCATTCA
>NC_088371.1:36020734-36025734 GCF_034508935.2 Berghia stephanieae | reverse complement strand
GTAATGACTAAACAACGGATGGCATTACGTTTGTCTGTCTGTCTGTCCATCTGTTCGTCGGTCTGTAGCAGGTCGTTCTGTCTTCAAAACTTTGATTCCCCGTTAGTCTGTTTTGTTTGTCAATCTGCTTGTATGTCTGTCTGTTTGACTGTCTTTCTTTCAGTCTTCAAGTTTGATTCCCGTCAGCCTGACTTGTCTGTCAATCTGTCTGTCTGTATGTCTCTCTGTTTGACTATCTTTCTTTCTGTCTGTCTATGTCGGCCTATCCTATCCCAATGTCTGTTTGTATGTATATCTATCTGCCTTTATGTCTGTCCGTCTGTCTATCTGTTCGACTGACTATTTCTCTCTTTTTAACTCGTGTCCATATGTTTTTCAATCACTCTCTGGCTCTTAAGCTCACGAATTATAGGCCTTTGTTATTGTTTTTGCCATCCGAGTTTGTGAGTTGTTCTCACTAAACTGTATTAACCAGACTATAAAAGTTCATGGTTACACAGAGTTTGTGTGTTGGTCCGATATACTTCCGGATGGCAATGTTGTGAACTCCTTGGCCAAGCGCATTCTATCTATAACTTTACGATGGCTACGATTATACCCTAATTCTGACTGAGTCGCTTAATCCTCTGTCACAACAAATAGGAAATGACCAAAACAAAAAAACAAAAACAAAAAAAAAACAAACAAACAAACAAACATTCTTTTGCTTTTATGTTTGTTTGTTTGTTTTTTCTTTTTCTTTCTGTTTAAAAAACACGTTTATCAAAATTATTATATTGCACAAATGCAAGTCGATTTCCTCACTCGTAACAGAACTTTCCTCACAACAACAGACAACAACGGCAACAAAAACAACAACAAACAACAACAACAAAAACAACAACAACAAACAACAACAACAAACAGCAACAAACAACCACAGCAACAAAACTGAAAAAAATAAAAATAAAATAAAATATACATATATATATATATATATATATATATATATATATATATATATATATATATATATATATATATATATATATATATATATATCAACTCGTCCTCGGCGTTAAAGAGTTCAACTAATTTATCTTATAACTCTCTCCTTACCAGCTATTTTTAGAATTTCTCCCGAAAATTCACAACCACCCAGCACAAAAATAGACTTTTCTTACTCAAACAAAAAGTAACAAGTGAGCTCTACAACACAGTGTTTAGTATTTCTAGACTGTAATCAAAGCATTTCTTTAAATTTTGTGATGTACAAGAGAAATCAGAATAAGAAAATTGTCGGTTCTATCGTAACGAATGTGCCGTGACGATTTTCCTATGGATGGTAAGGAGAGGGTTAAACGGCCCAACGTCCTATTCCTGCCTTTCATTGATAGCCCCCTACATCATAATGATGGAATATGTAATGTTTATATTATTAATAATACTGCCTGTTACTGACAAAACATCTTTTTCATTTCTAAAGTTCAAAGTTCTTACTTACTTATCCGAACCAGCGACCACCTGAGCTCTAGTCCTTCGGTCTTGTGCCATGACGTAGAAGTTAGAAAGTTCAAAGTTCATTCAATCTTAGGCTTTCGCCAATAAATCACACAATTTGATGACAACGAAAGTGGAAAAAAAGAGCATTTTATTCCATCCCTTTCCAGAAATAGTAACACGTTAATGACATCAAGTTTACAATAATAATTTGTGACGTCAGATTATGAAGCGTTAAAATGGTGCGGCTATGTGCGGTCTTGTGTCGTATGACACTCGCCACCGGATCGGAAGGTCCTGGGTTCGAGCATCGCTCGGCGCATAGTTGAGTCCTTGGAAAAGGCTCTTTACTCACATTCTCTCATCGTACTCAGGTGTACAATTACTATCTGATAGTTAACGGGGGGCAGCGTAGCTCAGCGATACGGTCTTTACTTCGTTACCCAAAAGGTACCGAGTTCGATCAGCCGCCGCCGCTGCGCTGTGTGGCCTTGAGCAAGTCACCTCGCCCTATCTCAATTTGCGGCGCTGCACTGCGGCTAACGCCTGGGTTATTCCAGTCTTTCCTTGGAATAGACCCTAGAGAAAAATTTCCCCTATGGAATGAATAAATGGAATTTTATTTTATTTTATTTATTTATTTAAACAGCGCTGTCTCTGTCGGGGGAAAAATTTAATTATATCGCCTAACAGGCGTCATGTCTCGTTCCACATATTATTTCATGATGCTGTTGGTCAGGGACCCTTTGAGCACGTTTAGTGGCTATTGCGCTATATAAAAGCTCAATGAAGGATACGACTTTTTGTCATTGTGTGACATGACAGTAAGTAGTAGACATTAAATTCAACACTATCTCATTTACATGCACAGCACCAGGCCAGAAATGGCACACGATTATCTTATAATTCTCAAGTGAACCCCCCCCCCCCCCCCCCCCCCCCCCCCCACCCCAGACAATCAAGATGTATCGCATGGCATGGTATGACGAATCTACTGCCGTCACGCTCCGCTGAACACGCAATACCAAACGTCGTGTTATTGTTATTGTTCATTTTATTTTGATTGTTGTTGTTTGTAGGTGGTTGCATTTATAATTATAATTCTTCTTTCCATTTTGTAACCATTTTCAAGACATAATTTCCTCCTCACTATTCTCTAAATAAATAAATAAATAATTAAATAAATAAATAAATAAAGTGAATCAATGAATATATATATATATATATATAATATATATATATATATATATATATATATATATATATATATATATATATATATATATATATATATATATATACACCCGAGTACGGTGAGAGAATGTGAGTAAAGAGTCTTTTCCAAGGACTCAACTATGCGCCGAGCGAGGCTCGAACTCGGGACCTTCCGATCCCGAAAGCGAGTGTTGTCCCAGAGCCGCATACTAATTCAAATCTTTAAGCATTTTATACCTATGGTATTCGTATGATGTGTTAGATTATAGATTCATGGTAAAATTATATGTCACTGTCCATTGGTCTCGTGTAAGTTAGATGTAGTAGTCCTTCAGAGCCATTAGGCCATAGCCCTACTATAACTGACTCTTTTAGTACGCCATGCATTAGGCCCATGGAGCCGGAGTTTATCCCGTGAAACGGACAATAGCAATTGCTTGCTACCATTTAGACAGGACGCTAGTCTATCGCAAAGTACTTTCCGCCAGATCTAAGATACCCAGGCACCCATTCACTTCTGGGGGGGGGGGGGGGGGGGTAAAAAAATAAATCTCGTTTGCACCCGGGTTCGACCTTGGCGTGTGAAGCGAGTGCTCTACCAACTGAGCTATCGGGACCCCCGTAAGTTAGATGAATAGGATCAAATCTTGTTGGAAATCCTTGGACGATTCCTTCCGAAGGCTATGAAATGTGTATCTTTTTTTTTATTTCAATTAACTGGACAAACGACTTTCTCAATAGAAAAGTTAAGATGTGTAATTTAGTGGCGTTTTAAAGTTATCGTGGTAATATGCATCCATGCATTAAATTATTAACTTGCTCCATGGCCCACTCCATGGCTGGTATAGTTTTTTTTTCTTTAAAGAATTCATTCATCCTTCAACCTATCCATCCATCCATCCATCAAGTCATTCACCCGTCCATCCATCAATACACACATTCATTCATTTATTTATCAAATCGTTTATTCATTCATTCATTCATTCATTCATTCATTCATTCATTCATTCATTCATTCATTCATTCATTCATTCATTCCATCAATTCATTCATCATTCGTTCGTTCATCCGTGCATCCATCCATCCATTCACCTATTAGTTTGTTCATTCTTTTTTTCACTCACTCACTCACTCGCCCACTCGTTTATCCATCCATTCATGCATTCATTCATTCATTCATTCACCAATTAATTCTAGCGTCCCCCCCCCCCCCTCCCCTCCCCTTTACACACTCAATATTCATCCCACATTCTCCTCTTCTCTCCACAGATAACAGACCAAAGTCAAGCATTCTTCTGACCTGCTTCAAGTTCACAAGACCCCATAATATTACATCCAAAACACCAATCTGCCACTTGAACGATACTTAAATGATTATCTAGAGATCACATTGACTTTCATTCGGAAAATTTCTTGATACTGTGTTATAGCCTTAGAATTTTGCACGCATGCGCCGCTGAACTTCTCAAACAGGAATAAATGATTTAACGTATTATATAAATGAATAAATTAATCAATTTATAGATTAATAAATAAATAATAAATAATAAATAAATAAATAAATAAATAAATAAATAACTTAATTTATAGAAAAATAAATAATAGATAAATAAACAAATAAATATATAAATAAATAAGTAATTAGAGGGATGAATAAATAGAAAAAATATAAAAGCGCCCAGCGTCGTATCTGTAGTGGAAATGAAAATTACTTCCCAAAAATATAGCAATAAAATAACATTTTAAAAAGTTTCTTTAAAAAATAAAACCAAAGACTGGTTATAACCCACGATCTTTAAAGAATAAAGATTTTTAAAAACATAGTCTTATTGTACAACGTTAACAATTTTTAGAATAAATTAAAATAAATTAAAAACTACTTATTATTTCAATTATGATTATTTTCTAATAAACCTCACCAGTGAAAATAATTTTCAATCAATACATGTTAGCTCATTTGGTAGAGCACTCTATTTTTTATTATTATTATTATTATTATTGTTATTATTATTATTATTATTATTATTATTATTATTATTATTATTATTATTATTATTATTATTATTATTATTATTATTATTATATTATTATTATTATTATTATTGTTATTATTATTATTATTATTATTATTATTATTATTATTATTACTATTATTATTATTATTATTATTATTATTATTATTATTATTATTATTATTATTATCATCAATAATAGATATATTATTTAGGTAGATAGATAGATAGATACAAACCCTGAGATGATATTGATTTGTTATCGATTTCTTTATTATAATATCTCTCTTTTTT
>NC_088371.1:36007689-36015634 GCF_034508935.2 Berghia stephanieae | reverse complement strand
ATAGGTTCTCGGGCCAAAGTGTTGAATCATCTCAGTTGTGATTCCATCCAGTCCAGATGCTTTTCCTGCCTTCAGATGGGACAAGGCCTCTAGTAGCTCCTCCAGGGTAAAAGAGTCAAGATGATCTTCACTATCCTTGAGGCTTTGTCCATTTCACGTTTCAGGGCTTTTAGTTGGCCTCGTGCTTTCTTGGCTGGTTTCCCATTCAGTAGAAGCTGATGTGCTACTTGGTCAGGTGTTACTGGCAGCCACTCTTGTCTGGTATTTTTGTCATTATTCAGTTTTGAAATTGTAGTCCAGGCCTTTTTGCTGTTTAGGGTCATATTGGTGGAGGTTATCAATTCCTTCCATCTTTCTGATCTTTCATCGGCTATCATTGATGTGAGTTCTTCACCCAGTTCTAGGGTTTCTTCACTGAAAGGATCCACCTTGTATGATTCAATGTATCTTTCATATAGTTTCTTGCTTTCATCTTGGAGACATGGAATATAACTTTTTCGGCATCCTCTGGGGATGTTTTTCTTTGCAACTTTCCATATGAGTGTTCTAAAGTCGTCGTATCTCTGTGGGTCACTTTTTATATTGGTGATCTCATTGTCTAAATCTTTAGTAAAGTTTTCCCAATTTGCTTTTCTAAAATTGAATCGTGGTATCGCATTGATTCGAGGGCTTTAACAGCTGGTTTGATGCTGATGGTAATAGCCTGTGTTGAGATTTCGGTATAGGCTCACCTACAGTCCTTTAAAAGTTTGAGAAGTGTTGAGAGGATATTGCCAGGTCCGGATTGTAACCTTTCTTTCCACCGGGCACTCATAAAGGTTTTCTGTCTTTGGGGTTATGGAGATTGTGAGGTCATTGCCGGCCGCCCACTCCTCAACAGCATCTCCGTCAAGGTTATTTTGCTCATATCCCCATATAGTGTTATGGCTGTTAAATCTCCAATGATCAGGGTTGGTTTTCTATCGGATAGATTCATTTGGGCCACTTGAATGGGGTTAATGGAGGTTTGTACACAGATATGATGGTAATCAGTGTTGTTTTCAACTCTGAGAATCTCAATGTCATTTTCTGAGTGATCATCGCTTTCAGTATGGTAGATTTTTCTCGGGTGTAACATGGCACTTCCATATTTTGGTGTTTCGGTGTATTACTAGTTGCATGCCAGGTATGCAAGGTGTTTTGAGTCTTGTGGGTTTCCTGTAAGCAAATTATATCTGCTTTTAGCTCTGTCAGTATCTTGCATTTGGTATGGGAGATTCCTTCTGTGTTGAAACTTACAACATTGAAGTTTTCCATTGTCTGGGCCGAGGGGCTATCCTTTTACCGCCCAATTTATTCTCTCTGGTCGCGTAGTGTAGCAATCAGTCTCCTTCAGAGAAGGATTACAGGAGCACGACGTGAACGTTTGCTACTTGCTCCCAACCATGAAATAATAGTGCTCAACCTTTGATGAAAGGAGCTATATATAAACAATTCAAGTATAATTATGATTATTTAACTTCTACAACATTGTTTCAACCGTGAGCTCTCATCAAAAGATGAGATGCTAATGAGACCTAACGCTTGAAACAATGTTGTAGAAGTTACATCATCAAATAAAATTCTGAAATTTTATATATATATATATATATATATATAATTAGATATATATATATATAATATATATATATATACACACACACACACACACATATATATATACACACACACACACACATATATAATATATAGATATATATTATATATATTGTAGTATACACAACACACACACACACACAATATATATAATATATATAATATTAATAATATATATATATATATTGTGGAGATCTTTGGGATTTTACGTTAAGCGTTACCGTTTTAATTGGGTTTTTTGGTTGTTGGCTGAAGAAGGGCTTTGACACGAACCATTCGGTGTTTAGGAACTTGTTCTTTTTTGTTTTGTTTTAAACTGTTGTAATTATTTTTTTATTTTATTTTATTTTTTTTTTTGCTCAATACTTTTAAAATGTCTATTTGTTAAAAATTACTTCTATGGCTGGCAATAAATAACAGCGTGACGTCAATGGCATTTTATCTATTATTGTATCGATCGATGCCGTAAGCAGCAGCCCTGGTGGATAATCTATTTGATTGTGGAGAGATATCTGAGTCTGGAATTTGTAAATGCCAGTCGTGTGCTGCGTAAATATTGGATGGAATATGCTGAGTACGCTAAGTGATGTTATCTATATATATCATGTATATTGTGATTGATGGATTTATGATGGGTGTATGTGGGCGGTGGATAAGTGGATTGGTAGATGGATGGATGGATGGATGATGGATGGATGGGTGGTTACATGGATGGTGGAACGGTTGTTTGGATGGATGGATGGCTGGATGGTTGGATTAATAAATGGATGGTTGGATGAATGGATTGGTGATTAATAAATGGTGGTTGTGGTTGGTAGATAATTGATGGTGAGTAGATAGCAACTTGGATGGATGGATGGGTGGGTGGATGTATGTGTGGTTAGCAATTGGATGGATGGATGGGTGGTGGATGTATGTGTGGTTAGCAAGATGGATGGATGGATGGGGGATGGATGTGTGGTTAGCAAGATGGATGGATGACTGGGTGATTGGGTGGATGGTTAGGGTGGTGAGATGATGGATGGATAGATGGATAGAAAGAATTTGATGGTAGGATGGATAAAAAATAATTGAGCTTGTATATAGAGCATATCCACTAAACGTGCTCAAAGCGCTTTACAAAGGGTCCCTGACCAACAGCAACACGTAACAAGTAGAACGAGACATGACGCCTGTTAGTCGATATTACAATTTTTTCCCCTGATAAAAACAACGTTTGTTTACAGCCAAGTACTATTTTTCACTTGAGTATGGTGAGAGAATGTGAGTAAGAGCCTTTTCCATATACTCAACTATGCTTCGGGCGAGGCTCGAACCCAGGACCTTCCCGATCCGAAAGCGAGTGTCATACCACAAGACCAGTCGCACAAACACATAATATTAATGGCGGATGGATAATTTGATTTTAACCATTCCTTCCTGGCTACGAAAACTTTGGGACAAACCCCGGTTCTAACCCCTGCCTTTGTGGTGTGTTTGAGGACTATTTAATTTCCGATTAATCCGCCACTATGGATACATACAGTAGTAGATAAGAGTAATGGACGAACCACACCCATCCTACCTACCCATCATCATGACTCGATAATTGTTATTATTTCAACGTCTTCTGGTCTGGTCTGTCTCGCTCCGCGTAATAATCTCACTGACTGTTTGTTTTAAATTAAAATATTACATGGATGAATGAATGGATGGATGGATGGATGGATGGATGGATGGATGGATGGATGGATGGATGGATGGATGGATGGATAGATAGATAGATAGATAGATAGATAGATAGATAGATAGATAGATAGATAGATAGATAGATAGATAGATAGATAGATAGATAGATAGATAGATAGATAGATAGATAGATAGATAGATAGATAGATAGATAGATAGATGAATGGATGGATGGGTGGATGGATGGATGGATGGATGGATGGATGGATGGATGGATGGATGGATGAATAGATGGTTATAATGCAGATAGATAACGCAACAAAACTACCATACTCTACAAAAACACATGTTAGAAAAATTTGGCCAGAAAACTCGTCCTTCAAATATCGATTGAATTAAATGGCTCTCATTTTGTCAAAAACTCTCAAACCCGGGACTTCAAGAAAGTCCTATGTTTGAAACTTTTTGAAAAAGATGAGGGTCATTTTAACCGATGGATATTTGGAGGATGAGTTTTCTGGCCAAATTTTAAAAAGATGTGTTTTTATCAGAGTACGACAGGATAATAATATTGATTTTACTTGGATGATAATGTTATTATTGTTGTTATTATTAGTATTATTATGATCCATATGGCTGTCGATATTGTTGTTATTATCGACGCCTTTTTTTGTTATCGTCTGTTTCGTTAGCTTATATTATCATCTTTATCGTGGGCGTTAATATTATTTCTATCTATCCTATCTATCTATTTATCTATCTATCTATCTATCTATCTATCTATCTATCTATCTATCTATCTATCTATCTATCTATCTATCAATCTATCAATCTATCTATCTATCCATCTATCTATCTATATATCTATCTATCTATCTATCTATCTATCTATCTATCCAGCCATCCATCCATTCATATATCTATCTATCTATATCCATCCATCCATCCATCATCTATCTATCTATCTATCTATCTATCTATCTATCTATCTATCTATCTATCTATCTATCTATCTATCTATCTATCTATCTATCTATCTATCTATCCATCTATCTATCTATCTATCTATCTATCTACCTATCTATCTATCTATCTATCTATCTATCTATCTATCTATGTATCTATCTATCTATCTATCTATCTATCTATCTATCTATCTATCTATCTATCTATCTATCTATCTATCTATCTATCTATCTATCTATCTATCTATCTATCTATCTATCTATCTATCTATCTATCTATCTATCTATCTATCTATCTATCTATCTATCTATCTATCTATCTATCTATCTATCTGTAGTTATGTGTTGTATAAATAACTCATGTAGTTACAAATTGATGCCTCCTGATACGATTTAGTTAACATCTCAGCAGATACTAAAATCTAATTATGCCCGAAACATATGGCGAATAACCGTTTTATTTATTGTTGTGCTGGAAGGAGGGAGGGGGAAAGAGGTTTGGGGGGGGGGGGGGGGGGTCGGCTTGAAACAAACGCTTATTGTTAGGTAGTTAGTTCTTCTTCTTTTCTTTTTGTATTCACCATAGAATGTTTTACTGCCGATTGGGTGATTAGCTCTCACAAAATCCTCTCTGTCGGACTATATTTACACCTTTTAAGGTTACAAATAGTTTTTTTTGTCGGTACGATTGATCTGACGGGAAAAGTCAATTTTATTTGTATAAGCATAACAAAAAAAATTGAGCTTTTATATAGCGCGATATCCACTAAATGTGCTCAAAGCGCTTTACAAGGGGTCCCTGGCCAACAGCAACACGTAACATGTAGAACGAGACATGACGCCTGTTAGGCGATATTACACTTTTTTTTTCAGACAGAGACAACGCTGTTAACGGCCAGTAGGTACTCATTTTATACCCGAGTACGATTAGAGAATGTGAGTAAAGAGCCTTTTCCAAGGACTCAACTATGCGCCGAGCGAGGCTCGAACTCAGGACCTTCCGATCCGAAAGTGAGTGTCATACCACATAGCCACAACGATATACTGTAATCCAATATCGGTAGGTGAGGCGGAAAAGTCAATTTTGTTTGTGTAAGCATAACAACAACAACAACAATATACTGTAATCCAATATCGGTGTTTGAGGCGGAAAAGTCAATTTTGTTTGGGTAAGCATAATGATACGAACAACCTGCTGGATGGAATTGAATGTCTGACAAATATAGCCTTGGTTACACCGAGAATATATCGATCCGTTCCATGCGTACTTGATGTTCACCTACAAGAAAAGTCAATTTTCTCGCGACAACGACGACAACGATAACGACGACGACGATAACGATTAACGACGCGACGATGACGACGACTGTCGAATCTCGCTAATTGACGATTATAACCGTTTATGGCAAATCTGGTATTTACAGCCAAAACGCATTAAAAAAAATTATCAATTTTGCTAGAAAAATTATTTTCCCTTTTTTTATAATATAATATTGATAAATGATGATTATTTTGTGCGGCTATGTGGTCATGTGGTATGATACTCGCTTTCGTGATCGGAAGGATCCTGGGTTCGAGCCTCGCTCGTCGCATGGTTGAGTGCTTGGAAAAGGCTCTTTACTCATTTTCTCTCATCGTACTCAGGTGTAAAATGAGTACTTGGCCGTTAACAGCGTTTTGTCTGTCGGAAATAAATTGTAATATCACACACACACACACACACACACACACACACACACATAACTTGTCAAGAAGTATTCACATAAATTCTTTAAAAGTCATAAATGTATGCAGGTTATTTTTAGACTCCTTGAACAATACCTGGTGGTCGTTTTGATTCCACATTCAATGGATTCAATAGTATGATGTCACATCGCCCAGCAACGGCGGCCATCGTGGTTCTAAACAAAGAAAATCTGTACTTTTTATTCTTCATGCTGGCTAGAACTTTTCATATGTCTTGTGATCAGAATGTGTAAAAGTCAAAACATGATCAGATTTATCATGGGTTTTTTTTTCCTCTGGATACGCTTTTATGCCCCTCGGAGAAATATTTCATAAGGGCGTCCGCCATTGTTCCCATAGTTTAGAGCCAGTTACTAAGTTCCCATTCGTCATTACGAGGGAAGTGACGTCACGACTGTTGAAGCTTATTCTTTAAAAGTCATAAATGTATGCCGGTTATTTTTAGACTCCTTGAATAATACCTGGTGGTCTTTTTGATTCCACATTCATTGAACTCCTAAGCACACTGATCGCGTGCTCTTGGAATCTACATCAACGTTCTCTATTTGAACGATTCCCCTTTGTCTTTCTTACCCTTTGTCTTTCTTACCCTTTGTCTTATTTATTCTCGTAAGTTTATGAAAATAAATCTATAGACTCTTCTTTCTTTTTTTTTTTTTTTGACTTTTCCATTATCTGTCTTTTTTACTGGCGCTAGAATGACCCTAAATTAAATGTGCCGGAAGGGCTGTAAAACCTTTAAAAAGATGTAAAAGTAATCAAGCCAATTTGTTCAAATCTATACTTTATTATTATTATTATTATTATTATTATTATTATTATTATTATTATTATTATTATTATTATTATTATTATTATTATTATTATTATTATTATCCTGTGTTTTTTTCTGTTTTTTTTTTAATTTCTGGCGCTGAAATGACCTAAATGTGCAGCAAGTACCGTAAAACCTTTAAAAACAGGTAGACGTTTTCAAGCCAATTTTTTTCAAATCTTGACTTTATTTTTATTATTATCCTGTTTTCTGTCCTTTTATTGGTGCTGAAATGACCGTGGTGTGTCGCAAGTACAGTAAAACCTTTAAAAACAAGTAAAAGTTTTCCAACCAATTAAAAAAAAAGAAGAGTTATGTCATCGTAGAAGGGGAATCACATTGATTTGATGCCAGCAACAAGTTGGATTGTTGGATGTTGGAAACAAAAATCTATAGTTAGTCACAGAAACGTCAATTTAATCGTTTTTACCTCTGGGGAAGTACGTAACAAAAACAAAACAGCAGTAATTATTGTAGATTGCTGAGTATGCTGTTTTCAGTGCATTGACGGTGAGCGCAGTGGGTAGAGCCGTGGCCTTCGTAAAGTGATAGCCTGATACTGACCAAAAAATGACGTCAAATTGCCAGTCTTTGGCCACAAAAGAAAACAAATCGTGAGTTGTATTCAATAGTTCAACCAACGAAATAACTTGTTTCCATGAGCTCTACTAACAACTCACTAGGCGGTGCAAAAAACAAATAATGACGTCAAAATGCCAGTCTTTTTGGGTTTCAAGTTTCAGTGTCAGGCTAGAACTTATGTAGAGCACGGGGGAAAAAAAACACACGCGAAAGAATTTGATTTTATCTGCGTTATGAAACTATTTTTGGATTTATCGCGAGTTGTGGATTAACTGGTTTTATCTCCTTGCTTAGAAGGTGCGGCGATGTGGTCTAGTGATATGACACTCGCTTTCGGATCGGAAGGTACTGGGTTCCAGCCTCGCGCTCGGCGCATAGTTGAGTCCTTGGAAAAGGCTCTTTACTCACATTCTCTCACCGTACTCAGGTGTAAAATGAGTACCTGGTCGTTAACAGCGGTGTCTTTGTCCGAAAAAGTTGTAATATCGCCTAACAGGCCGCATGTCCCATCCTACATGTTAAATGTTGCTGTTGA
>NC_088371.1:35990189-35997689 GCF_034508935.2 Berghia stephanieae | reverse complement strand
TTCTTTAATCCTTGAGCAAGTCACCTCGCCCTAGCTCATTTTGCAGCGCTGCACTGCGGCTGACGCCTGGGTTATTCCAGTCTTTCCTTGGAATAGACCCTAGAGAATAATTTCCCCCTATGGGATGTATAAAGGGAATTTTATTTTATATTATTTATTTATTTTAACAGCGCTGGCGTCATGTCTCGTTCCACATATTATTTCATGATGCTGTTGGTCAGGGACCCTTTGAGCACGTTTAGTGGATATTGCTCTATATAAAAGCTCAATGAAGGATACGACTTTTTGTCATTGTGTGACATGACAGTAAGTAGTAGACATTAAATTCAACACTATCTCATTTACATGCACAGCACCAGGCCAGAAATGGCACACGATTATCTTATAATTCTCAAGTGACCCCCCAGACAATCAAGATGTATCGCATGGCATGGTATGACGAATCTACTGCCGTCACGCTCCGCTGAACACGCAATACCAAACCTCGTGTTATTGTTATTGTTCATTTTATTTTTATTGTTGTTGTTTGTAGGTGGTTGCATTTATAATTATAATTCTTCTTTCCATTTTGTAACCATTTTCAAGACATAATTTCCTCCTCACTATTCTCTAAATAAAAAATTAAATAAATAAATAAATAAATAAATAAATAAATAAATAAATAAAGTGAATCAATGAATATATATATATATATATATATATATATACCCGAGTACGGTGAGAGAATGTGAGTAAAGAGTCTTTTCCAAGGACTCAACTATGCGCCGAGCGAGGCTCGAACTCGGGACCTTCCGATCCCGAAAGCGAGTGTTGTCCCAGAGCCGCATACTAATTCAAATCTTTAAGCATTTTATACCTATGGTATTCGTATGATGTGTTAGATTATAGATTCGTGGTAAGATTATATGTCACTGTCCATTGGTCTCGTGTAAGTTAGATGTAGTAGTCCTTCAGAGCCATTAGGCCATAGCCCTACTATAACTGACTCTTTTAGTACGCCATGCATTAGGCCCATGGAGCCGGAGTTTATCCCGTGAAACGGACAATAGCAATTGCTTGCTACCATTTAGACAGGACGCTAGTCTATCGCAAAGTACTTTCCGCCAGATCTAAGATACCCAGGCACCCATTCACTTCTGGGGGGGGGGGGGGGGGGGAGGTAAAAAAATAGATCTCGTTTGCACCCGGGTTCGACCTTGGCGTGTGAAGCGAGTGCTCTACCAACTGAGCTATCGGGACCCCCGTAAGTTAGATGAATAGGTTCAAATCTTGTTGGAAATCCTTGGACGATTCCTTCCGAAGGCTATGAAATGTGTATCTTTTTTTATTTCAATTAACTGGACAAACGACTTCCTTTTTCAATAGAAAAGTTAAGATGTGTAATTTAGTGGTGTTTTAAAGTTATCATGTTAATATGCATCCATGCATTAAATTATTAATTTGCTCCATCGCACACTAACTGCTGGTATAGTTTTTTTCTTTAAAGAATTCATTCATCCATCCTTCAATCTATCCATCCATCCATCAATTCATTCACCCATCCGCCCATCAATACACACATTCATTCATTTATTTATTTAACAAATCGTTTATTCATTCATTCATTCATTCCATCAATTCATTCATTCATTCATTCATTCATTCCATCAATTCATTCATTCATTCATTCCATCAATTCATTCATTCATTCATTCATTCATTCATTCCATCAATTCATTCATCCTTCGTTCGTTCATCCTTTCATCCATCCATCCATCGTTCGCCCATTCGTTTATTCATTCTTTTATTCGCTCACTCACTCGCCCACTCACTTATTGTTTCATCATTCATTCATTCATTCATTCATTCATTCATTCATTCATTCATCCATTTATTCATTCATTCATCCATTCATTCATTCATCCATTCATTCATTCATTCATTCACTCATTCAGCAATTAATTCTAGCGCCCCCCCCCCTCCCCTTTACACACTCAATATTAATCCCACATTTTCCTCTTCTCTCCACAGATAACAGACCAAAGTCAAGCATTCTTCTGACCTGCTTCAAGTTCACAAGACCCCATAATATTACATCCAAAACACCAACCTGCCACTTAAACGATACTTAAATGATTATCTAGAGATCACATTGACTTTAATTCGGAAAATGTCTTGATACTGTGTTATAGCCTTAGAATTTTGCACGCATTCGCCGTTGAACTTCTCAAAAGGGAATAACTGAAAATGTGCAAATAGATGATTTAACTTATTATATAAATAAATAAATTTAAAAATAAATAGATAAATAGATAAATAAATAAATAAATTAATTTTAAAAAATAAAATCAATAATAAATAAATAAATAACTTAATTTATAGACAAATAAATAATAGATGAAAAGATAAATAAACAAATAAATATATAAATAAATAAGTAATTAGAGGGATGAATAAATAGAAAAAAATATAAAAGCGCCCAGCGTCGTATCTGTAGTGGAAATGAAAATTACTTCCCAAAAATATAGCAATAAAATAACATTTTAAAAAGTTTCTTTAAAAAATAAAACCAAAGACTGGTTATAACCCACGATCTTTAAAGAATAAAGATTTTTAAAAACATAGTCTTATTGTACAACGTTAACAATTTTTAGAATAAATTTAAATAAATTAAAAACTACTTATTATTTCAATTATGATTATTTTCTAATAAACTCACCAGTGAAAATAATTTTCAATCAATACATGTTAGCTCATTTGGTAGAGCACTCTATTTTTTTATTATTATTATTATTATTGTTATTATTATTATTATTATTATTATTATTATTATTATTATTATTATTATTATTATTATTATATTATTATTATTATTATTATTATTATTATTATTATTATTATTGTTATTATTATTATTGTTATTATTATTATTATTATTATTATTATTATTATTATTATTATTATTATTATTATTATTATTATTATTATTATTACTATTATTATTATTATTATTATTATTATTATTATTATTATATTATTATTATCAATAATAGATATATTATTTAGGTAGATAGATAGATAGATACAAACCCTGAGATGATATTGATTTGTTATCGATTTCTTTATTATAATATCTCTCTTTTTTTATATTATTAAAGGAAAATCGACCACAATGCTGGATTAGTGACAAAATCCTTATCTATCTCTCCATTGTGATTGATTTCATGTGTGTAGTACATAGAATCTAGATGTGTGTGTGTTTGTGAAGTGTGCAACAACGACAACACCCGTAGCATCAGACGTGTAGTAGTCACAGCAGTTAGTAACAGTAGACCCAAACCCGGCGTGGTTTGTCGTGTCGTCAATTTCAATCAAATTCAATCATAACATAGGCTAATAAAATAATAATAATCATAATAATACACAACGCTATTAATAATAATAATAATAATCATCACCACCAGCAACGGCATCATCATCTTACACGGAATGTGTCATTGCTATTCTCTTCTTCTTACTTCTTTGTCGTCGTTTTCATATCATCGGAGCTAGATAGTCAGTCGCGTTGACATCGTTACGTCTACCAATGCAGCTGCTGTGTGAAAATTTTAATAATTAATACATAGATTAAATATAAACATTCTTAACCCACTCGCAAGAAAGCACACCACTTACACACGCCTGCTGTAATTATTATTAACTGTGTTTAAGCTGTGAAGTGTTTCTATTTCTATTCTATTTTCGTATCATTGTCTCGGAGTTTGGATTTTACTTTTAACGTCAACAACTATAATATTTGTTGTTGACAAGTTCTATATAATACCTTGGATTGCTTTGGATAAATATATAACCAAAGTTTCTGTACAACTACACATTCAAGGTAAGTGTAATTTCCATTTTTATGTTATATATATATATATATATATATATATATATATATATATATATATATATATATATATATATATAATTATGAGTATTATTGGGTACTTGTAGGTACGAGAGTGCTCGATAATTAGAGCATATAAAAATAAATAAATTCACTCACGTATATGTTAGCCAAAACGTGCGTTTCGGTGATTCTCTCATCTCCTCAGTATTTGTTAGGGTTGGGGACGTTTTTCATCGAATAGTCTACGGTTTTTTTCTTCATTGTTGTCATGTTGAGAGTGGTGTGTGGCTACTGGTCCCGAGAGTGCTCAACTGTTTGGATCGTGATAATTATGAGTGTTATTGGGTAGAAATAATATATATATATATATATATATTATATATATATATATATATATTTAAATTGAGCTTTTATATAGAGCAATATCCACTAAACGTGCTCAAGGAGCTTGACAAAGTTTCCCTGGCCAACAGCAACACGTAACATTAACATGTAGGTCGGGACATGACGCCTTAACTTTTTTTAGGCGATATTACAATAATTTATCATACCAAATGTATGAAGAGGCAATTAATTGTTCCTGAAACCGGAATGAACTTCGTCCACTATAATTGAAGGGACGAAATTGACGTGACTAAGCTCTTTGTTTGTTTTTGGTGATTAGTTCTCACTACATTATATCAATCAGACTATTTAGTTTCAAGGTTACGCATAGTTTTGCGATTCAACGTTTTATTCGACTGGCGATGTTGTGAGTATTCTACCTAAAGCATAGCATCATTAATTTGGTTTTAAGGGACTATGTCAGGTTAAATGAGTGGAAGAAGAGAGCTACCACCTGTGAAAATTTGAACTATTTCCCGAGGAGTGACCTCTTTTGCGAATCCAAAGTGCTATCAATTTCACCAATGACGACACGAATGAATAATTAATCGAAACAGAACGTGACCTGAAAAAAAAATTATTTTTCCTCTCTCTCTCTCTCTCTCTCTCTCTGTCTCTCTCTCTCTCTCTCTCTGCTCTTTCTCTCTCTCTCTCTCTCTCTTTCTCTCTCTCTCTCTATCTATCTATTTAGCCATATATATATATATATATATATATATATATATATATATATTTATCTCCCTCCCCTCCCCCTCCCTTCTCTCTCTCTCTCTCCTATCTCTCTCTCCCTCTCTCTTTCTCTCATTATTTTTTAGATCTCTTTCTCTCTATCTCTTTCTCTATCTCGCTCTCTCTCTCTCTCTCTCTCTCTCTCTCTCTCTCTCTCTCTCTATATATATATATATATATATATATATATATATATATATATCACTCCCTCTCACCCCCTCTCCCTCTCTCTTTCTCTTCCCTCTCCTCTGTCCTCTCTCTCTACCTCTCGCTCTCTCTCTCTCTCTCTCTCTCTCTCTCTCTCTCTCTTTACCTCTCTCTCTCACACACTCTCTATCTCCCTCTCTCTTTCTCTTCCCTCTCCTATGTCCTCTCTCTCTACCTCTCGCTCTCTCTCTCTACCTCTCGCTCTCTCTCTCTCTCTTTACCTCTCTCTCTCACACACTCTCTATCTCCCTCTCTCTCTACTATCTCTCTCTCCCTCCCTCTCTCTTTCTCTCATTCTTTTTTATCTCTTTCTCTCTATCTCTTTCTCTATCTCGCCCCCCCTCTCTCTCTCTCTCTCTCTCTCTCTCTCTCTCTCTCACACACACACACACACACACACTTCCACGGTTTCTTCGATCTTCTCGGTACATGCAAAAAAAAAGTTAGAGGGAAACTGTACGCAAGGAAAAATAAGGGGGAAAAATCTGGACATTTACATGAGTTCTAGGAAACCGTGTATTCGAGGAAACCGTGTATTCAGGAAAACCGAACTCGAGACCATGTACTCAGACTTGGTGGACACCTGTAGCCTACCCTGTTTGTATTTTAAACGTACCTCACGTATAGGCTTTATTAGGATTGTTTGAATGTGGATCAGAGGTGTTTGGCATACTGGGGCGTGACTGTGTTTTATAATTACTTTCTGGGTGGCACACTCATTTATTTTTATGAACGCTATACACACACCTGTATATTTATTTATATATATATATATATATATATATATATATATATATATATATATATATATATAAATATATAAATATATATAAATAATATGCATCATCGACTGACAATAGTCTAATTTCGAGAATGATTCAGATTCTGAAAATTTGATTTACATTAACAATATGAGATGATGTTAAGGTTATTATGAGAAGAACAAACATAGTTTCTTAAAGTACCGAAGTCTAATATTTCATAATTTTAGTCATAATTTTTACTTTGATATTAATTATTTAGCATCCGATTTATCCCGACTAAATTATACCCATTTGAGGTTGGTAGGTCACGTTGCCCCTAACTGTGAGCTATGTGAACTCATTATTACTGACACTTATTATCATGTTCTTAATACGCATGAACACATGAACACACACACACACACACACACACACACCTATCTACCGAATGTAAATAACTATTTGATAACAAATTAATGATATAGATAGTATGCGCTTGGCTAAGAAGCTCATAACATTGCCATCCGGAAGTATAACGGACCAACACACAAAACTGTGTGTATCCATGAACGTTTATAGTCGGGTTAATACAGTTCAGTGAGCATTACTCATAAACGCGGATGGCAAAAACATCAACAAAGACCTGAGTGACTTCGAACTATCTATAGCTGAGTTCACTAGCTAGTAGTGGGACCTGAATGGATCCCAGATGAGGCAGAAATTCTTTCTCTCTCTCTCTCTCTCTCTCTCTCTCTCTCTCTGTGTGTCTCTGTCTCTCTCTCTCTCTCTCTCTGTCTCTCTCTCTGTGTGTGTGTCTCTCTCTCTGTCTCTCTCTCTCCTTCTCTCTCTCACCCTCTCTCTCTGTCTCTCTCTCTCCTTCTCTCTCTCACCCTCTCTCTCTGTCTCTCTCTCCCTCTCTATGTCTCTGTCTCTCTCTCTCTCTTTCTCTCTCTCTCACCCTCTCTATCTTTCTCTCTCTCTCTTTCTCTCTCTCCCCTCTCTCTCTCCCTCTCTCCCCCCTTCTCTCTCTCCCTCTCTCCCCCCTCTCTCTCCCTCTCTCCCCCCCCCTCTCTCTCTCTCCCCCCCTCTCTCTCCCTATCTCTCTCTCTCTTTCTCTCTCTCTCTCTCTCTCTCTCTCTCTCTCTCTCTCCCTCTCTCCCTTTCCAGCAGTGATTGGGTGACTGGCTGTATTTGATCTGGCGGAAAGTACTTTACTATAGACAAACGTCTTATCCAACGAATAACAAGCGATCGATTTGTCCGTTTAAGGCTAGAGAAACTGGGATAGAATCCATATCCATGTGCCTTATTGTTTAAAAAAAACGAATTAAAATATTTGTATCTTAAGTTTTAATTAAGCACTCGTAAAATCCGTTAAATTCTTCTGAAACAAAATTAGCAAACGGACAAAGGATATTAAATAAACCATTCATAACCCCCATCATTATAGCTAAATAGAGGCCTCGTGATTTTTAAAGCTTACATTATTAATTATTATAGTTATAAAATAAAACTTCTTCTTCAAGTACCATGTCTGTGCCAGACATCTGTGATCATGGTACGCCA
>NC_088371.1:35973264-35978264 GCF_034508935.2 Berghia stephanieae | reverse complement strand
CCAAATAATGACGTCAAAATCCCAGTCTTTTTGGATTTCAGTATCAGGCTATAACTTAACGATGGCTACGGATCAAGCCGTTGCCTTCGTTAACTTATATAGCCTGATACTAGGCCCGTGGCCTTCGTAAACTCATGGCCTGACCGTAGCCATCGTTAACGTACAGCCTGACACTGACAAAAAAATGACGTCAAAAGACAAGTCTTTGGCCACAAAAGAAAACAAATCTTGAGTTGTATTCAATAGTTCAACCAATGAAATCATTCGTTTCCTTGACCACTACTAACGACAACTCACTAGGCTGTTCACAAACCTAAAAATGACGTATATGAAATCTTAGCGAGTTTTAGCGTCGCCGTCGTTATGTTATAGCCTGATACTGAAATCCAAAAGGTTTGGCAGCTTGACGTCATTATTTGCTTTTTGCACCGCCTAGTGAGTTGTCGTTAGTAGTGCTCATGGAAACGAGTTATTTCATTGGTTGAACTATTGAATACCACTCACGATTTGTTTTCTTTTGTGGCAAAAGACTGGCATTTTGACGTCATTTTTTGGTCAGTGTCAGGCTATAACGACGCATGGTAACTTAGTAACACTGGCTCTAAACTATCGGAACAATGACGGACGCCCTTATGAATATTTCTCCGACGAGCATAAAAGCGTATCCAGAGGAAAAAAAAAACATTTTAAATCTGATCATGTTTTGACTTTTATACATTCTGATCACAAGACATATGAAAAGTTCTAGCCAGCGTGAAGAATAAAAAGTACCGATTTTCTTTGTTTAGAACCACGATGGCCGCGTTGCTGGGCGACGTGACATCAGACTATTGAATCCAATTACTCATCAACTCGGATGGCAAAAAGCAATAACAAAGACCTGAGTGACGTCAACTTCATACTATCTATATTCACTCCATGGAGACTATACCCTATTTAAAACACCACCAAGGAGGGCTTTAGAGTACAGCTATCCTTGAACACCGCCCATCCTCCATGTTCCTGGCACCTCCACGCTTCATATCGATCCTTCAATCATCCATTTCAATCATTTACAATTATCATATCTAGATAGGTTTGATGTGATATTATCTTTGAATTAAACCCGACATTCAAATGGCTTTGCTGAAAAAAAAAAGGAAATGAGATAAAATCAAATAATGTACTATTGTAACCCCCCCCCCCCAACTACATAGAAACAAGCCAAAAAACAAAACAAAACAAAATACACACACACACACACTCACCAAAAGATTTTAATTAATTCATTAATTAAATGATATTAATGCCCCACCCCCCAACACCTTTCAACAACAACAAAAAAATGTTTTAATTCAGCAGCTGGAAATTAATGGTAATAATTTTTTTTTTTTTTTTTTAATGAAATGTTATTTACATATCGAAAATATGCTGGAGATAATGGTTCCAAAAATGATATATTATTATTGCTATTGTCATTGTTATAATTTATTGTCACCTTGTAAGAAACGCACACCAACCTTTGCGTTATCACACCCTCCATACATTCATAGACCCCATTAAAACAACGTACGGATCGGATCTTCCGGGCCCTTCGTTCCCTGGTACGCTTCATCGCTCAATCACACCATTCTAATGATTTTATCGATTTTTGTGATTTATCCTTTAATAGGCGAGGTTAGATTTTACTTGATTTAAAAAAAGTAGAAGTCATGTCTTCTTATTTTTCACTAAGGGAGAAGTAAAAGCGTATTCTATAAGGCCGGAGTCGCATCGCTGTTTACTGTTGTGTTGTCTGAATGAAAACGGCCGGATACGTAGTTACAAATAGAACGGAAGTTGACGTCACTCGGGTCTTTGTTGTTGTTTTTTTTTTTTTTTTTTTTGCCATCCATGTTTATGAGTAATTCTCACTGAGCTGTATTATCCAGACTTTAAACATTTAAGGTTACACATAGTTTTGTGTGTTGGGCCGTTATATTTCCGGATGGCAATGTTGTGAGATTCTTAGCCAAGTGCATACTATCTATAAGTGTTACTTTTGTGTTGTCTGAATGAAAACGGCCGGATACGTAGTTACAGATAGAACGGAAGTTGACGTCACTCAAGTCTTTGTTGTTGTTGTTTTTTGCCATCCATGTTTATGAGCAATCCTCACTACGCATAGTTTTGTGTGTTGGGCCGTTATATTTCCGGATGGCAATGTTGTGAGTTTCTTAGCCAAGTGCATACTATTTATAACTAGAGTTTTAATATGGTAAATTTAACATTTATTATTAGGCAAAAATACGAACCCGTCGGTAATGGATTAATGCATTCACTGAATTTATCGTAGGCGTAAAGCCAAGAATTTAAATTGATCCAACTGTCAAATGTCTTTGCTGAAGACAGAAAGAAAAGAAAGAAAGAAAAAAAAGCAAAGAAAAAGACAAAACAAGCATAAATATAACAACCATCTCAGAGAGGAATCATGCATGTCATTGAGAAAACAATTAAAGTTTAAAAGACGTCACTCCGCATGAATTATATTTATGATATTTTTTGGAAAAAAAAACCCCTCCTGATTTTTCACGCAACAGGGAGGACGTCGAAATGGCCAATACAATACATATGTGACCTCTCGTCTCAAAACGTATTTAGTCGGGATGATTAAGATGCTGAAAATGGAATTTGTAGCCAGAAATATCAGACTTAAGTTGAGTTCATTTTATTTATTGAGGAGAAGGAATATCATATTTTACTGTGCTAAATACCAACGTTTCATATTTTTGATCAGTTTAATTATAATTTGACTTTTCAGCATCTGGTCCATCCCGACATAATTACCGTTTTGAGACGATGGGTCACATATACTGCGCTTATTTTGTGGTATCTAAAATTCCAAAGGGTTATTAATTTATTTATATGTAGCTATGCATAAAATATCTTGGCGCACCATTTCAAGTCGACTCCTACCTAAGAACAGATGGCACCGGAAGTAAAGTAAAGTAGTAGCCTATCTTGATTGAACATACCCCCCCCCCCCCCCACCCATACACATACATACATATATACAAACCGCTGTGTTGTTATAACAATTTGTTAGCATACAAAACCACAACCGTGTCATTGTGTTACTGATTTTACACTCGTGAACTGCCTTACTCTGGAAAGACGCGTATTTTAGATTTGGCCAAACAATTTTAAATTTCGTCCTTCAAATATGGATCAATTTAAAATGACCCTCATCGAGGCAACAACTTTCAAACCTGAGACTTTAATCAAGACTTTGCGAAGTCCCAGGTTTGAGAGTTTTTGCCAAGATGAGGACTATTTAAATCGATCGATATTTGAAGGACAAGTTTTCTGGCCAAATTTTTAAATACGTGTTTTTTCCAGTGTCAAACGGTTAACTTGTTAAGCATACGCCCCAGTTATTAATAAATTGTCCTATTCGCCTATATTATTATTATAAAAATAAAAGATTTGCTTGACGTTTGGTTTTTAAAATGTTTCTAGTCGAATGCGCTTTTCAAGCTTGTCAACGCTTATATTTTGTAAATCCCACCCATCACACAGAGAGTTATTGAACGTTGGAACTCATTGCCAGCAATAAATGTCGTTGAAGCGTCGAGCGTCAATGCTTTCAAGAATAGATTAGATGCTGT
Organism: Berghia stephanieae; assembly: GCF_034508935.2. NCBI lineage: Eukaryota > Metazoa > Mollusca > Gastropoda > Nudibranchia > Aeolidiidae > Berghia > Berghia stephanieae. The sequence continues at coordinate 35,974,638 of NC_088371.1, read as the reverse complement.
GATGGAAAGTTATGTGCATAGTGTAGAAGTGCCTCCCACCCAAAATTGCTATGATCAAAAGATCAGTAGAGAAAGTGTAGTGTAGGCGAGCCCCTGATCACAAGATCTGGTAGGGAAATGCATTAGATCAGTTGTGAACACAGACATTCAGTGACTGGAAAGACTCGATACCTTCTATTCTTCTTCTTCTTCTTCTTCGTTCCTCTGATGGACATCTATGGCTGCAGTCCGATATCTGCTATGAAGTCTTCGGTCCTCCGCCTCACCATAGAGCTTTGTGTTGAGTGTTGTAGGGGTGACCCAGTGGTTCGAACGTTGCACGTTGTACCTTCTATTCTATTCTATTCTATTCTATTCTATTCTATTCTATCGAACCGATAGTCAGTTACACCTGTAAGATACTTAGGATTTCTGTACCGCGAAATGGCGCTAAACATGTTGATAATAAAGCCGTATTATTTATCTGTGTCGAGATAACAACAAATAACAACTGATAACAACAAATAACAACTGATAACAACAAATAACAACCGATAACAACAAATAACAACGGATAACAACAAATAACAACTGATAACAACAAATAACAACCGATAACAACAAATAACAACCGATAACAACAAATAACTACCGATAACAACAAATAACAACGGATAACACAAAAACACTTTGATTCTAGCCTCAAAAATCAATGTGCATGCGGTCAACTTGGCCCCAGCTTTACGTGCACAATAACTCCCGAGCCGGTGTAGCACGCCAGAATGACTCTATCGCCAAAAAGACTCTAGAGTTAATTAAATTGACGTACGCGAGACAGACTCTAGTGCTAGTGTCGCGGCCGCGAGACTAACTCTAGGGTGTGCCTCGCGTACGCCAGTTTAACTCTAGTCTTTTTTTGGTTGAGCCATTCTCGCGTGGTACACCGAAACAACCGTGTCAGCTCTAGATTAAAAAAAAAAAAATTGGAAATACTGTGATTCATCTCTTACTTTGTGAATCTGTTGTTTTGTACTTTTTTTTAATTTAAAAAAGAATATTTTGTCGTTAATAAGGAAAAAACAAATTTTAGGATGGAATAAAAAAACAACTCGAGAGTTAAATTGGCGTACGCGAGACAGACTCTAGAGACCTTATGAAATATTTCTCCGACGAGCATAAAAGCGTATTCAGAGGAAAGAAAAAACATTATAAATCTGATCATATTTTGACTTTAACACATTCTGATCACAAGACATATGAAAAGTTCTAGCCAGCATGAATAATGAAAAATACCGATTTTCTTTGTTTAGAACCACGATGGTCTCCGTTGCTGGGCGACGTGACATCAGACTATTGAATCCAATTAAGGATACGCTGAATACAGAAATCCACCGA
>NC_088371.1:35953264-35970764 GCF_034508935.2 Berghia stephanieae | reverse complement strand
CTATTGAATGCAACTCAAGATTTGTTTTCTTTTGTGGCCAAAGACTTGTCTTTTGACGTCATTTTTTGGTCAGTGTCAGGCCGTAGCCATCGTTAAAATATATATAGCCTGACACTAGAACCCTCTAAGACTTATAGTTTGACGTCATTGTTTAGCTTGTGCAGCGTCTAGTGAGTTGTCATGAGTAGAGCTCAAGGAAACAAATGATCCCTTTGGTTGAACTTTTGAATACAACTGACTATTTGTTTTTCTTTTGTGGCCAATGACTTGTCTTTTGACGTCATTTTTTTTTCGGTCAATGTCTGGCTATAGATAGTATGCAGATGACGTCACTCAGGCCTTTGTTATTGTTTTTGCCATCCGCGTTTGTGAGTTGTTTTCACTAAACTGTATTAACCAGACTATAAAAGTTCATGGTTACACAGAGTTTGTGTGTTGGTCCGTTATACTTCCGGATGGCAATGTTGTGAACTCCTTGGCCAAGCGCATTCTATCTATAAGGTAACGTCGCAGCTCTTAGTGAGTTCTCGTTAATAGATCTCAAAGAAACAAAATAATCCCATTGTTGAACGATTGATGCGATGTGTTTGGCCATGTTTTAACTAACAACTTGCCCTCGCCCATCACCACTACCACCACCATCATCATCATCATCATCATCATCATCATCATCATCATCATCATCATCATCATCATCATCATTAACACCGTCATCGTCATCATCAGCATCAGCATCACCACCACCACCACCACCACTGCCACCACCATCACCACTACCATCATCATCGTCATCATCATCATCATCACCACCACCACCACCCCCACTACCACCATCATCACCAATCACCACCACCACCAACCTTACACCAAGCAAGCCGAATTGAATGTACATGTACATGCAAATTCCACAGACATGCCAAGCTACGTGAAATCCTTGTTATCTGCCAACCTGTCAATTGTCATAATATTATCTTACTTACACAGCTTACACAGCAGCCTGCGGCTAGATAAAATAGATAAATAAATAAATAAATAAATAAATAAATAATATGCATTAACTTATATCTTTTTTTGTCACGATATAGAATGTCCTGTACCTGTACGTGTTATTGTTTTTGTTGTTTTGTTTTGTTGTTTGTTTTTAAGTCGTGAAGAAAATTCTAGAAATAACAAGGCTATTATTAATGAGTATTTCCTTTTCCCTCTCCTCTTCCTCCTCCTCTCCTTCGCCTCCTACTTCTAATTCCTTCTTCTCCTCCTTTTACGATCTCTGCAGTCCTCTATTTGAAGGAACCCGTGCCTGTAGCTGGTAGCGACTTAAGACAATAGAGTAAATAAAGTTAATAATAATAATAATAATAATAATAATAATAATAATAATAATAATAATAATAATAATAATAATAATAATGATGATGATGATGATGATGATGATGATGATGATGATGATGATGATGATGATGATGATAAATGGATGAAAACCTGACACTAGGATAATGAATCTTACCTCTTATTCCACCCCTTTCTTTCCAAACCATGCTCTACAACCTCGACCACACCACCAACTCTCCCGATCTAGCTAAAAACAAACCCAAAACAAATCGATATTGAACAAAACAAAACAACCCCCCCCCCCCCCAAATCGAAGATAAAACTCGTCAAAACAAATAATGAAAGTCATGATGGCCTGACAATCTGCCAGTTTGGATCCTTTATTATTTGACAACACAAAGAGTGGATTAGAGAGTAATATTGATAAAGGAATTACATTCGATATTATTTCTTTTTTAATGCGATATCGATGGCTTTATTTTATGGCCACAACAACTGATCTTAAACTCATCTTACAGCCAAATTACAATGCTCAGAAAATAGAAAAGAACTTTTGAATTTTTGCACTTCATGGAATTATTGTATTCTCCTAAAAAAAAAAAAAGATAAGTAAATAAATAAATAGATAAATAAATTAATAGATAGATAAGTATATTAATAGATGAATAAATAGATGAATATTTGAAGAAAAAAAATTAGATTAATCAATTGATTTATTAATATAGACATCTATTGATATAAAAATAAATACATTGATTTTGAAATAAATAAATAATTCAATAAATAAATTAATTAATAGATAAATAAATAAATATAGATAAATAAATAAATAAAAATATATAAATAAATAAATAGATATAAATAAATAAATAGATATAAATAACTAAATAAATAAATAAATATATAAGTATCAAAAAAAACCCTGCAAAAATCTTATATTAGACTTAAGCCAAGTTTGATATCATTTACTTACATTAAACTCAAATATCAGCATTTTGGACACCCTGCATAATACTATTGTGATATAATACCCTTTAGGGTTGGCAGGTTACGTGTGTTTTCAACATAAAAAGTAAACAACGATAATTTCGTGGGTCACGTTGACCTTGGTGAAGTAGGTATCTATATTTAACTTCGCCACCACTGTAACAAAAGTAAATATTATTTTGTTTTCATATCTCTTTCCTTCTTTCTTTCTGTATACGTTCCTTTGTTCTTTCTTTCTCTGATTCTTTCTTTCTCTGATTCTTTCTTTGGTTCTATTCCTTCCTTCTTTCTGTCTCTCTTTCTTCCTTCCTTCCTTACTTCGTTCCTTATCTTTCTTTCTTTCTCTCGTTCCTTCTTTCTTCCTTTCTTTCTTCCACCCTTCCTTACTTTCTTTCTTTCTTCATTCTTTCTTCCTTCCTTCGTTCTTTCTTTCTATTTTCCTTCCTCCGATTTTTCTTTTCTTTCTTCTTTGGGTCCTTTCCTTCTGTTTTTCCTTTCTTTCTTCCACCCGTCTTTACTTCCTTCCTTTCTTTCTTTCTTTCTTTCTTCCCTTTTCTCTCAATTCTTTCCTTTTCCTAGCCTTTTTTTTTTTTGGCACTGGTCCATACTTTTCACTCTTTCACGTACAATTGTCATATTATTATTTTGTTTGAGTTCCTAGCCTTTCAATCCGATAATATACGCACAAGTAGAATTTATAACGTTATAATATCAATGATCCTTTTCAGAAGGCCATGTATTGGGGTTTGTGTTGGTGTCTCTTCTCTCTCTCTCTCTCTCTCTTTCTCTCTCACTCTCTCTCTCTCTCTCTCTCTCTCCCTCTCTCCCTCTCTCTCTCCCTCTCTCTCTCTCTATCCCCTCTCTCTCTCTCTCTCTCTCTCTCTCCCCCCCCTCTCTCTCTCTCTCTCTCTCTCTCTCTCTCCCGCCCCCCACCCCTCCCCCTTAATTCTATCCGTTATTTCTAAGAGGATTTCTCCTGTATTTGTCCACAAAAGATACGACTGTTTATACAGCGCATAACCACGAATTTACCACGCTCAATGGCTACACAATGTTATGTTGGATTTATTCCCCCTATAGCAAACGATATGGAACCATACTTTTTATAATTAATTCTATATTTTACCAGTCGCCTTTTATGCGTCCTTTTTTCTACTCACATACTTACAATATACATAACAATATATAGCCGGGTACTCAGTCACACCTGAGTCAAGTGACCTAGATAAGAATTGTTATTATCTTGGGCTCTGGTCGTAGCCTTCGTAAAGTTATAGCCTGACACTGACCAAAAAATGACGTCAAAATGCCTGTCTTTGGCCACAAAAGAAAACAAATCGTGAGTTGTATTCAATAGTTCAACCGATGGGACCACTTGTTTCCATGAGCACTACTAACGACAACTCACTTGGCGGTACAAAAAAAACAAATAATGACGTCAAAATGCCAGTCTTTTTTGGGGTTTCAGTGTCAGGCTATAGATAGTATGCAGATGACGTCACTCAGGCCTTTGTTATTGTTTTTGCCATCCGCGTTTGTGAGTTGTTCTCACTAAACTGTATTAACCAGACTATAAAAGTTCATGGTTACACAGAGTTTGTGTGTTGGTCCGTTATACTTCCGGATGGCAATGTTGTGAACAACTTGGCCAAGCGCGTTCTATCTATAACTTAACGATGGCTACGCTCTGGTATTCGTGGAGCGGGGTGAATTGGATTCAGTAGTCTGATGTCACGCGCCCGGCAACGGCGGCCATCTTGGTTCTAAACAAAGAAAATCTTTGCTTTTTATTCTTCATGCTGGCGAGAACTTTTCATTCCCTTTTCATATGCCTTGTGATCAGAATGTGTAAAAGTCAAAACATGATCAAATTGATGGGTTTTTTTCCTCTGGATACGCTTTTAAGCTCGCCGGAGAAATATTTCATACGGCGTCCGCCATTGTTCCGATAGTTTAGAGCCAGTGTTACTAAGTTACCATACGTCATTAGGAAGGAAGTGACGGTACGACTATTGAATCCTATTAAGGCTTTTGTAGCTTTAAACGACCAGTAACTATTGCTTGCTGATATAACGATAGAAAGCGGGTCTATCGTAAATTCGAGCTAGAGAGCTTTTATATAGCACAATATCCACTAAATTATGTGCTAAAGCCCTTTACAAAGGGTCCGTCCGTGACCAACAGCAACTCGAAACAATTAGAACGAGACATAACGCCTGTTAGGCGATATTACAATTTTTTTTTGTTTCGACAGAGACAACGCTGTTGACGGCCAGGTACCGATTTTACACCCGAGTACGGTGAGAGAATGTGAGTAAAGAGTCTTTTCCAAGGACTCAATATCAACTATGCGCCGAGCTAGCGGGGCTCGAACCCAGGACCTTCCGATCAGAAAGCGAGTGCCATACCATAAGACCACATAGCCGAACTTAAATATAAAAAAAAGTATACTATACAATTTATTCTGAAAGGTTTTAAAAAAAAGCCATAAAAATACCACACACCAGAGTCCCAACGATTTAATATGTTTCTAATGTTTGTTTGCCATTAACATTGTGTTTACACTTACTGTAGAATTATTTAACATAGTCTTGCTGAGGTCAGCTAGTAAAATAAATAAAGTTGTGAATAGTTATATATGTATAAAATTTGGCCAAACTCTTTGACTAAACAATTAAAAAAAAACAAAACAACATTTTGGCCAGAAAATTTTTTTCTTCAAAATATCGATCAATTAAAATAACTCAACTTGTCAAACCAACGTTTACATATATGCAGGTCTGGCTTCCGTACCCACTTATGGGCCTAGTTTGACATTGTTGTATTGGACAATATTTTTCATCAATTTATTATTATTATTATTATTATTATTATTATTATTATTATTATTATTATTATTATTATTATTATTATTATATATTATTATTATTATTTTTTTTTTTTTTTTATTTTTTTTTTTTTTTGAGATTTCCATTACAACAATGAATGATTGAGCCCATAGGGAATTTTGGGTTATCAGACCTGCAAATAAGTGCACGTCGTCTCAAACCCAAGACTTCTTCATCGAAGAAGTCTCGGGTTGAAAAAAAAGTCTTGGATTTGGATTTTTCTGAAAATGCAATTTATTGATGTGTGATATATATATATATATATATATATATATATATATATATATATATATATATATATATATATATATATATATACATACAACCTTGCAAGTATTTTCTTTTACAACTGTGTTGCAACGTCTCAAACAATCTCGAAACCTCTTCGTCTCGGGGTTGAAACGTTTTGGCAATGTTTTGACAAGTTGATGGTTATTAATTTAATCGATCAATTTTTGAAGTAAATAAATAATTTTCTGGCCAAAATTAAGAAAAAAAGAAGAAAGAAAGAAAGAAAAAAAAAAGGTTTTAGTAGAATCATATTATCATGGCTGTATTCGTGAACATGGAATTTATTGACGTTTGAGATATCTAGGGGCAGCGTGGATCAGCGGTACGGTCTTTGCTTCGTACCCAAAAGGTACCAAGTTCGATCGCCCGCCGCTGCACTGTGTGGCCTTGAGCAAGTCACCTCGCCCTAGCTCAATTTGCGGCGCTGCACCGCGACTGACGCCTGGGTTATTCCAGTCTTCCCTTGGAATAGACCATAGAGACAAATTTCCCCTATGGGATGAATAAAGGGAATTTTATTTTTATTATTATTTTTTTTTTAATATAAGTATTATAACCTTTTATGATGTATTTTCTTTTACGACTCTGTTAAAATGTGACGTATCTAGATTAACCCTCTCCTTACCAACTACAGGAAAATCGTCACATTCGTTACCATACAACCAATATTTAACCCTCTCCATACCAACTACAGGAAAATCGTCACATTCGTTACCATACAACCAATATTTAACCCTCTCCTTACCAACTACAGGAAAATCGTCACATTCGTTACCATACAACCAATATTTAACCCTCTCCATACCAACTACAGGAAAATCGTCACATTCGTTACCATACAACCAACATTTTACGGATTCAAATTTCTCTTGTACATCATAAAATTTAAAGAAAATGAACAGTGTTTTGTAGAGCATGTTTTGTTAAAGAAATTATGTATCGCAAGAACTTTACTGCTATTATGTTTGAGTGATAAAAAAATATATTTTTGTGTTGGTTGTGAGAAGTTTTGAGGAAAATCCTGAAAATGGCTGGTAAGGAGAGGGTTAAATGCACTCATAATATATTATCATTTATCCGGATCTTTATAAACCGAGTGTTTCATTGAAGACCGCCTCAAAACGATAATATTATATTGGGGTGCTCAACGTGATTTACAAAGGGTCCTTAGCTAACAGCAAAATTTAACATGTAGGACGAGACATGACGTCATGCTTGTTAGGCGATATTTCTAATAGGAACGACGCTGTTAACGGCCAGGTACTAATTTTACACCTGGGTGCGGTGAGAGATTGCGAATAAAGAGCCTGTTCCAAGGACTCCAACTATTAAAAACTCAAACCCTTGACCTTCCTGTCCGAAAACGAGTGTCATACCACTCGACCACTTAGTCGCACATCAAACCAGCTCCTCTTTATAAAGTATTTTACTGTCCCTGGAGTGCTGCATATTTTATATTTTATTTTATCTAGTAGGCTAGTTATCATTCTCTCTCTCTCTCTCTCTCTCTCTCTCTCTCTCTCTCTCTCTCTCTCTCTCTCCATCCCCCTCTCTATCTATCTATTTATCTATCTATCTATCTATCTATCTATCTATCTATCTATCTATCTATCTATCTATCTATCTATCTATCTATCTATCTATCTATATGTCATATATATATATATATATATATATATAATATATATATATATATATATATATATATCTGTCTATCTATCTATATCTATCTATTTATTTCTCTCTCTCTCTCTCTCTCTCTCTCTCTCTCTCTCTCTCTCTCTCTCTCTCTCTCTCTCTCTCTTTCCGTTTGTTATAGCTACTTCTGTCTATTTCAAGTAGGCCCTGCTCTCATCTCAACACATTTCCTCGTAATTCCCCGTTCAGACATTTTAGAGAGGCTCCTCTTGACATTATTTTTATTTTACGTGACCAACGTGCACGTATTTTGCAGGTCTGATAACCGAACTCAATAATTATGGGGCTTGGTTTAAGATTGTTGTTGTAATGGACGATATTTTGCGTTAGTTTGAAAGTGTGTATTCCTGGGTGGGGATCCTGACCTCCCATGGCGGGCAGGGAGGTACATACTGTGTCTTTTATCCCCTTATATCTGTTTTCCAACATGCTTTCTATCTTTGTCTTGGAATGAGATTACTTGTTTTTTTTTCCCGGCCCTCGTCGAAATCCTAGCTGGGAGGGAAACAGTCATATGCATGGTTATTGTTTTGGGAGATGATATTTTTCCCTTGTAAATCATCTCTCTGTTATGTATTATTATATTTGTTATTTTGAATGTATAATGTAAGCATTTGAGTGTATTCCTCTTTGTTGGATTTTGTGCTTGTGTCCGGATGAGACTTATAGGTGATCTCAAACTAAGTACATTGGTGGTATGCTCTTGGAATCTACATCTGATCCCTATTTGTTCCCAGTTCCCCTATGTCTTACTTTTTCTTGGGTGTTTTAATTGTAATTCTAGAACTTTTTACTATCCCATTTTCTTCCTTTTTACTGGAGCTGATATGACCTAAATGCGTCGCAAGCACCGTAAAACCCTTAAAAACAAAACTAAAACAAAAAATAGCAATTGTGCCTTTATTCCACGCTTTCTACTTCTATCTACAAGAATTTCCTTAATTTAGCTTAATTCTGGTTTTAATTCTTTTCCCACAAACAACCATCCAATTCCTATCAAGGTAACTGCTTTTAAGTGGATAGCACAGTATACTCAGCGGGTGGTTGGATGGGAGCATCACCCTTGAATCATATACCTATGATGTTCGCATGGGTGTACGATCCGATAGTGATGTCGTTTCTTCTTCTCTTTACTAGCCTATCCTGCTTCTTTGGTTTGTGATTGTATTTTGACAGGGGATATTTTTTTTTTCTGTAAATCTTCTGCCTGTTTGTTCTTGGTTATTTATGATTTAGCTTATGATATCTTTAGGTCATGATTTTGATTGACATTTGTACTATTTTTGTTAGATTGCTTGTTTTTTTGTTTCAGCGGTCTCTCATATAACCTCAATTGTGTTGGAAGAGACCTAAAGCAACAAACAAACAGTATACTCATCAGCTTTCACATGTCATGAGCGAGCATAAATATATCAGTCTTAAATTGCAGCTGTGCTTTTTATTACGTTTTCTACTTCTACAAGAATTTCCTCAAATTTACTTTAATTCCTTTCACTGGCTGCTGGGTGGTCCCGATAGGTCAGTTGGTAGAGCACTCGCTTCACACGCAAAGGGACCAAGATCGATCCCGGGGACAGTCGAGATTATTTTCTGACACCCCCCCCCCCCCCCCCCCCCCTCCCCCCTCCCCCCCCCCCCCCCCCACCCCCACCCCCCACCCTCCTGTCCACCTAGCAGTGAAAGGGTGGCTGAGTCGTGTTAGATTTGCTGGACTTTAAACAATGTTCTTTCGAAGGAGACTCGTGTGTTTTAGTATTCTATTTATTTATCGTGTCAAAGGTCATCGTAATCTATCGATTTATTACGAAGTATCATTTTTCTGGTCACATTTTAATTTTTAATTAATTTTTTTTTAAATAAAAGAGAAAAATAAAATAGTTGTTTTTTAAGTGTACAGCTGTAAGTAAAACACATTCATTCTTCTGTCGGGTTGAGAACAAAATAAGTAGCGAGGGAACCAAAATAGAAACACGGGTATCTAAAATAGATTTACCAGATTGGTATCTTGATCTACTTGTTGTTATATTATTATTATCAAACGTACAGGAAGAGCTAAAGTCGTTTTTTTGCTTATTTACCGCTAAAGTCGTTGGTTTGCTTTTTACGTGGAATGATAATAAATGTCTTTTACTTTTACAACGTGTGGATGATGATAATATTATGATAGCCGCTACCTTTGCCTTTCACAATAGGTGGTGTCGGTTATAGCAACACTTAATTCCTTGGTGTTCTGGTACATGGTTCATATCCCTTTCTTTAACAACACCGCTAGATACTTTAAAAAAAAGAAACTAACACAGATTCACACACAAACAACTCTCTCTCTCTCTCTCTCTCTCTCTCTCTCTCTCTCTCTCTCTCTCTCTCTCTTTCTCTCTCTCTCTCTCTCACACACACACACACACTCATTCTCTCATTTCTTTCTCCCCCCCCCCCTCTGTCTCTCTTTCCTCCTCCTCTTTCTCTCTCTCTCTATCTCTCTCTCTTTCTCCCCCCCCCCTTCTCTCTCTCTTTCTTTCTTTCTTTCTTCCTCTCTCTATCTTCTCTCTTTCTTGTTCTCCCTCTCTCTCCCTCCCTCCCTCCCTCCTTCCCTCTCTCTCTTTCTCTCTCTCTCTCTCTCTCTCTCTTTCTTTTTCTCTTTTCCCCCTCTTTTTCTCTTTCTCTCACACTCTCCCTCTTCTCTCTCTCTCTCTCTCTCTCTCTCTCTCTCTCTCTCTCTCTCTCACTCTCTTTCTCGCTCTTTCTACAACTCTATCTTTCTCTCGCTCAAACACACCCACCCCCTCCCCACACACATAAATACTCTTCCTCTATCTGCCCACCCCCCCCCCCCCCCTTCTTATATTTTGCCAACCCATGTTGTGTGTCTGTTTAATGTCTTGGAGTCATGTCTTGAGATAACTCTACCACACTTTCTCCCTCTAAGGATGCGCGTGATACATATACAAAAATGTGTGTAGATTTTCTATGTGATTGTAGATATACACAAGTTTACATATATTATTATTACCGTTGCATAATGCACACTGACTGAATGCGGGAGCAATGCAAGGGATATAACGTATGGTTAGGGTAGATTTAGGGACAAGGAAATACAATTTGGAGGCTCATTAGATAGGGAATGAGGAGAAGGGGTGTGGTGGGGGGGGGGGGGGGGGGGGAGGGGAGGAGGAGGGGGAGGGAGAGGAGAGGAGAGGAGAGAGAGAGAGAGAGAGAGAAGGAAGGAGGATTTGATGCTTGTAGTTGTAGTTAAAATCTGCTCGGTAGATGGGAAGGAGGAAGAGAAGGGAAGGTGGGGAGGAGGATGTGAAAGGGGAGGAGGAGAAGGAGGAAGGAGGAGGTGAAGGAGGAAGGAGAAGGAGGAGATGGAGGAAGGAGGAGGAGGAGGAGGAGGAAGGAGGAGGAGATGGAGGAAGGAGGAGGTGAAGGAGGAAGGAGAAGGAGGAGATGGAGGAAGGAGGAGGAGGAGGAGGAAGGAGGAGGAGAAGGAGGAAGGAGGAGGAGGAGGAGGAGGAGGAAGGAGGAGGAGATGGAGGAAGGAGGAGGTGAAGGAGGAAGGAGAAGGAGGAGATGGAGGAAGGAGGAGGAGAAGGAGGAAGGAGGAGGAGAAGGAGGAAGGAGGAGGAGATGGAGGAAGGAGGAGGTGAAGGAGGAAGGAGGAGGAGATGGAGGGAGGAGGAGGAGAAGGAGGAAGGAGGAGGAGATGGAGGAAGGAGGAGGAGAAGGAGGAAGGAGGAGGAGATGGAGGAAGGAGGAGGAGAAGGAAGAAGGAGGAGGAGATGGAGGAAGGAGGACGAGATGGAGGAAGGAGGAGGAGGAGATGGAGGAAGGAGGAGGAGATGGAGGAAGGAGGAGGAGAAGGAGGAAGGAGGAGGAGATGGAGGAAGGAGGAGGAGGAGGAAGGAGGAGGAGATGGAGGAAGGAGGACGAGATGGAGGAAGGAGGAGGAGGAGGATTTGATGCTTATAATAACATTCTGCTTGGTAGACGGGAGGGAGGAAGAGGAGGAGGAGGATAGTTCCGATAGTTTAGAACCAGTTACAAAGTTACTATGTATGCGTCATTACGAGGGAAGTGACGTCACGACTGTTGAAGAAGCCTATTCGTCGCTACGATCTAATTCGTCCTGATTGAAATATTAAAAATTAAAAAAAATTAAATTGAGCTTATATATAGCGCAATATCCACTAATGTGCTCAAAGCGCTTTACAAGGGGTCCCTGGTCAACAGCAACATTTAACGTGTAGGACGGGACATAACGCCTATTAGGCAATATTATATTTTTTCGGACAAAGACAACGCTGTTAACGGCCAGGTACTCATTTTACACCTGAGTACGGTGAGAGAATGTGAGTAAAGAGTCTTTTCCAATGACTCAACTATACGCCCGGCGAGCGCGAGGCTCGAACCCAGGACCTTCCGATCCGAAAGCGAGTGTCATACCACTAGACCACATAGCCGCACAAATATCTCAGACTCACCAGAGCCCCATTTCAGTCCGTGTATCTTACCTGTTATATTCAGGTCGGTGGAAACATTCAAATGCCATCTGCTTATCTGCTGGGAATGTTACGGGTGTTTTAAAAAGCCATAACGATCCCGAAACCCTATGTTATTCACACCTTGACCCCTGTATGTTGTTTAGATCAAGATAAAGCTATTCTCTTTGGTTTTGAAATTATATATCTTTTCACAGGACGAGACGAAAGCATAGCTTCTTAAACAAGTGTTATATAGACTAGAGCATAGCTTCTTCTTAAACAAGTGTTATATAGACTAGAGCATAGCTTCTTCTTAAACAAGTGTTATATAGACTAGAGCATAGCTTCTTCTTAAACAAGTGTTATATAGACTAGAGCATAGCTTCTTCTTAAACAAGTGTTATATAGACTAGAGCATAGCTTCTTCTTAAACAAGTGTTATATAGACTAGAGCATAGCTTCTTCTTAAACAAGTGTTATATAGACTAGAGCATAGCTTCTTCTTAAACAAGTGTTATATAGACTAGAGCATAGCTTCTTCTTAAACAAGTGTTATATAGACTAGAGCATAGCTTCTTCTTAAACAAGTGTTATATAGACTAGAGCATAGCTTCTTCTTAAACAAGTGTTATATAGACTAGAGCATAGCTTCTTAAACAAGTGTTATATAGACTAGAGCATAGCTCTTCTTAAACAAGTGTTATATAGACTAGAGCATAGCTTCTTCTTAAACAAGTGTTATATAGACTAGAGCATAGCTTCTTCTTAAACAAGTGTTATATAGACTAGAGCATAGCTTCTTCTTAAACAAGTGTTATATAGACTAGAGCATAGCTTCTTCTTAAACAAGTGTTATATAGACTAGAGCATAGCTTCTTCTTAAACAAGTGTTATATAGACTAGAGCATAGCTTCTTCTTAAACAAGTGTTATATAGACTAGAGCATAGCTTCTTCTTAAACAAGTGTTATATAGACTAGAGCATAGCTTCTTCTTAAACAAGTGTTATATAGACTAGAGCATAGCTTCTTCTTAAACAAGTGTTATATAGACTAGAGCATAGCTTCTTCTTAAACAAGTGTTATATAGACTAGAGCATAGCTTCTTCTTAAACAAGTGTTATATAGACTAGAGCATAGCTTCTTCTTAAACAAGTGTTATATAGACTAGAGCATAGCTTCTTCTTAAACAAGTGTTATATAGACTAGAGCATAGCTTCTTCTTAAACAAGTGTTATATAGACTAGAGCATAGCTTCTTCTTAAACAAGTGTTATATAGACTAGAGCATAGCTTCTTCTTAAACAAGTGTTATATAGACTAGAGCATAGCTTCTTCTTAAACAAGTGTTATATAGACTAGAGCATAGCTTCTTCTTAAACAAGTGTTATATAGACTAGAGCATAGCTTCTTCTTAAACAAGTGTTATATAGACTAGAGCATAGCTTCTTTTTTTTCTTTTTTTTTTTTCGAGTACTATGGACAAGATATAAGCAGTTTAAATGAAGTGTTGGGAAATAATGTTGTTGTTATTATTTCTCTCTCTCTCTCTCTCTCTCTCTCTCTCTCTCTCTCTCTCTCTCTCTTTCCCTCTTTTCTCTCACTCTTCCCTTCCCCCCCTCTCTCTCTCTCTCTCTCTCTCTCTCTCTCTCTCTCTCTCTCTCTCTCTCTCTCTCTCTCTATTCGTGTGCACATATATATATATATATGTGTGTGTGTGTGTGTGTGTGTGTGTTTGCAATTGCGCGTGATATGTGTGTCATATTAATAAACGCATCAAGATTTACATGTAATATAATATTATTGTAAACCTTGAAAATCCGCAATTCATCATTCATATTCATATCTGAAAAAGAGTATGGAAATGTTCCAGGCATAACGAGAACGAAAAATAGCAGTTGTTTTTTTCTTTTTCTTCTTGTATTTTTCTTTCTTGCTTTGTCTGGCACTTTTTTCAGATCTTTATCTTACATCAGTGCCTGCTCCCTGACTTGTCACTTTGATAGCATCATTCATACAAATTTATTGAACAATTGTGACTTATCGCCTCAAAACGGTATTATGTCGGGATGATTAAGATGCTGAAAATTGAATTTATAGCCAGAAATATCAGACTTGCGTCGAGTTTATATACTTTATAGAGGGGGATGAATGTCATATTTCAAGTTTCTAAGTCGTAATAATTCATATTTTTGACTAGTTCAAATTTAATTGGACTTTTTTTGGCACCTGGTTCATCCCGACATAATACCGTTTTGAGACGCTGGGTCACATTTCTTCTTTGTCCTCTCCAGATGGCCTTCCATAAAGACTGACTCTCTCTCTCTCTCTCTCTCTCTCTCTCTCTCTCTCTCGCTCGCTCGCTCTCTCGTCATATCTTCCTCCCCCACTCTCTCACCCTCTTCCCTTCTCCTCTATCTCTATTCGTGTGTGGATGCACGTGTCCTATTAATTCTCTCCTTACCAGCCATTTTCAGGATTTTCTCCAAAACTTCACACCCAACTAACACAAAAATAGAGTTTTTATCACTCAAACATAATAGCAGTAAGTTCTTGCGATAAATAATTTCTGTAGCAAAATATGCTCTAAAACACACTGTTCATTTCCTTTAAATTTTATGATGTACAAGAGAATTTTGAGTAAAAAAATATGTTGGTTGTATCGTAACGAATGTGACGATTTTCCTGTAGTTGGTAAGGTGAGGGTTAATAAACGCATGAAGAATCACATGTAGGTACATTGTAAACATTGAAAATCTCAGTTCATCATCATGTATACACAATACAGTATTCACTGAACATAAATATTATGTTACAGTGAATGACATAATCAGTCGGATGGTGAAAAGATTTGAACGGAGATATTGCCAAGTTTAGTTAGAAGGTCATTTTTAAAAATCAAAAATGAGTTCTTGTCATAAATGATTAAATCAACCCTTCTTTCTACATCATCGGGAAATATCAATGCTTATTTTCACTTCTAAATATTTTTTACAGCTAGTCAAGTTGAAAAAGTATGAATTGAAATTTGAGAAAAAGTGCTGGATACCTTTCCCATACATCTGACCATAACTTCATAAAAAATCACCCGATTTACTTCAAATAAAGATTAAAATGCTCTGGGAGCATATTCTTTCAGAAAATGCAAAATTTTCACTTTCAGACTGATTATGTCATACAGTTTTGGCTTTTTTTTGGGGGGTGTTTTTGTTGTTTTTTTAAAAAGTACCATGGACTTGAGTTAAGCTGTTGTTTAATATTATAGTGTTGATAAATATTGTTGATTATTTTTGTTGCTTCTTTGTCCTCTCCAGATGGCCCTCCACAAAGGCAGTCTACAGATCCTAGAGAACAAAGTGGGCTTATCGGATGCCGTGTTGTTGGATCCCCTAACAGAAGATGCTTTCTTGGACAATCTCAAATCACGATTTGACCACCAGATTATCTACGTAAGTCAAAATCTGACATGGCGGTATCTTGCAAAAAAAAAAAAAAAAAAAAAAAAAAAAAAAAAAAAAAAAAAAAAAAAAACAAACAAACAAAAAAAAAAAAAAAAAAAAAAAAACCCCCTTAAATTTTGCACACAAAATCCCTAATTTTGCAAGCTAAAAACAGCAAGATTTGCACACAAAAAAATTGAAAAAAATTGCGATTAATTTTCCTAAAACCCCACAATCAGTTCATGGAAGAGAAAGGTATTTGTTTGTATTTAAGGTTTTCGTGGCGCTGGCAAGAAATGTAAGGTCATAACAGCGCCAGTAAAAAGGAAGAAAATGAGATAGTAAAAAAGAAACTACTCGTAATTAATTAATCTTTCACGTTCTACACGAGCTATCAAATTAAAAGGAAAAAAAGTCGTCTTCTGTTTTTTTATTCAGGTTTTTTTAAAAAAGATTTTATTATTGTTTTTCTTTTCTTTGCAAAATCTTCAAAATTTGCAAAAATTTGCAGATTTTGCGGCCGCAATGCAAAATCTCGCTTAAAGTTTTATCTTTTTACGCCATGAGTTGCTAGATCTATATCTACTATTATCATATTTTGTTGTTGTTGATTTGAATTCGTATCACTTTTCCATCAACACTTGTCTTTCCGTAATATGTTTTGTTTTATACATCACTGTAAAGCGCTTTGAGCCTGTGACAACGGGGTAAAGCTCTATTTATAAATGCCATTTATTATTGTTATTATTATTATTATTATTATTATTATTATTATTATTATTATTATTATTATTATTATTATTATTATTATTATTATTATTATTATTATTATTATTAAGCCAGGGGAAACCAGAGGGGATAAAATATCGATGTTTATATTATTGACTGAAGAGGGGTTTTGAGTTCGAAACATTTCGTGTTAAGTATTTTTGTTCTTTTTCGAAGCTGTTCTACTATATTCATTTTTGGTTTGTTCATGCCTATAGATTCTGCATTTAGCATCTAAGCCAACTATATATAATCGATCCATTTACAACACCTCATTGGGGTGTTCGGACTCGAAACGAAATAAACAACTTTAAAAAGTAATCTTGAGCTTTTATAGATAGAACGAAGATGATGTCACACAGGCCTTTGTTTTTGTTTTTTGCCATCCGCGTTTGTGAGTTGTTCTCACTAAACTGTATTAACCAGACTATAAAATTCATGGTGACACAGAGTTTTGTGTGTTGGTCCGTTATACTTCCGGATGGCAATGTTGTGAACTCCTTGGCCAAGCGCATTCTATCTATACAGAACAGTATCCACTAAACGTGCTCTAAGCGCTTTGGAATTGGGTCTCTAGCCAGCAGCAACACTTAACATGTCGGGCAAGACATGACATGACGCCTGTTAGGTGTTATTGGAATTTTTTTCCGACACGAAAACGGTTAACGGTCAGGTACTCATTTTACAACTGAATACGATGAGAGAATGCGAGTAAAGAGCCGTATCCAAGGACTCAACTATGTGCCGCCCAGAGTAGGATTCGAACCCGGCCCGGGACGATCCGATCCGAAGGCGAGTGCCATACCTCAAGACTACCACATTATCTCATTCATCTGTAGTGTTTCATTCATTCATCCTGTTTTGTTGATAAAGGGGAAACCCGAAACGTCCATTTTATCTGTTTTTCGTAATTGAATTGAAGCTTACATTCAATTTCACATTGTTATTTATTATCTCATAATACTAACGAAAGAGTGAAAATAGAGAGGCTTCGTATGAGAACGTTCCCATACCTAGCCTCTCTAGAACGTTCCCATACGAAGCCTCTCTAGAACGTTCCACGAAGCCTCTCTAGAACGTTCCCATACGAAGCCTCTCTAGAACGTTCCACGAAGCCTCTCTAGAACGTTCCCATACGAAGCGTCTCTATTTTCACTCTTTCGTTAGTATTTTCACGATCACCGGCTTCCGGCAGCCCCTAACGTTTTCTATTTATTACCTCAAAACCCCATAACAGAATGTAAGAATCGAATATTAACAATTAATTAATTAATGTATTCATTATTCCTCCCCCCCCCCCCCCCCCCCACATCAGACGTACATCGGTAACGTGGTGGTGTCAGTCAACCCCTATGAGAAACTCCCCCTGTACACTCATGACGTCATTGAGGAGTACAGGAGTAGGAATATTTACGAGTTACCTCCTCATATGTGAGTATTGTCATCACAATCGTATCCACCACTAACATCCTCCTCCTCCTCCTCCTCCTCTTCTTCTTCCTCCTCCTCCTCTTCTTCTTCCTCCTCCTCCTCTTCTTCCTCCTCCTCCTCCTCCTCCTCCTCCTCCTCCTTCTCTTCTTCCTTCTTCTCCTCCTCCTCCTCCTCCTCCTCAACATCA